>NC_133486.1:14341464-14372736 GCF_025370935.1 Choristoneura fumiferana | reverse complement strand
ATGTTGATATTCCATTTCATCTTCCAAGGAAATCATAGTATAACTATCTCACTCTCACTATTTTTAATCATATTTTTTTGTAGTTAGATGAAGTTATTAATATTGCTTTTTTTATTATTATGAGAGAGTGGCAAACTAGCAAGGGGAAGGGCATGCCGGCGTGTAGAACATGGGTTACCTGAATCGTGTCGATAGATTTGGAATGCTGCAGTATTGATCTCACGCGCGATTGATGCAGATAAACGACCCCACTTGAGATTATCTTAAAAACATTCTTGTATAAGTAAACATTTAATTAATTGTTATTAAAATCAGTACAAATTAACCCGACAAAGGTTTTACTTGTCAACCACAATGCCCCTAAAGTAATTTAAGTTTTTAAGATTTATCAAAGGTATTTAATTCGAAAATACTAAATAGCCAGTACATTCCTTGGCGCCTTGCCCAAGATACTGTCGCCCTCACGCTCCTCAAATTGGGTTTGACAGGGATTGATCTGGCCAGCACCGCCGTCCGACGCGACGTTATGATAGTTTAAAGGCACATTTCGCTCGCAATAAATAATGCACGGTTAATGTCCTTTTTATAGGCTCGGTAATAAAACACTTTTGCTAGTTTGATTTTATTAATTGAATTGGACATTCCGCTTTTGGAGTACGCGCTCATAAAAATATGTACGTAGTGGAAAATAAAAATATCGGCCAAGTGCAATTCAGACTTGTGCGCCGAGAGTTCCGTACAATTTTTTAGGTATATATATATAGGATATTATGAATGTACAGTGTTAGCAAGCTCCTGTCATTCACCAGAGCTTCTGACATAGACAGATAGACATAAAAACTTTATATTGATAGAGCTTCACCTTCATAATGCCTACTTGTATGTTGTTCCAAAATTAATGAAAGATTGACACGTAATCAGAAAACCGTGCCAACAAATTGGTAAAATTGAAACGGAAAATTCGTACACAACAAATATACGTTCACATCGAGTTCTATACATTTCACAATCGACCTCGCAAAAGCCTATGATTTCCCAAAAGCGAAATGATTTCGTATAAAATATATTAATAAGAATGTGGAGCGTGACAAAATAAATCGCTATTATTGCGTCGCCTGCGTCGGACACCGGTATTCAGGGGGTCCATTAAAAGCACATTAACTCCCATTGGTTCGCATTATTTTGGGATCGGGAGCGATCAATGTGCAGAAATTTCCGTACAGACTGCCGACGCTTTGAACAGTCTAAGAGTTACGTTATTTTCACCTTTCTCGCTCAATAAGGCTTTCTTTGTCTTTCGGAATCTTCATCAAAAAGCACTTTTTAATGTTTTTGAAATTTCAAACCAGATGATTAAGATGAACTATGATATTCCTAACTTTTTTAGTGAAATACACTTTCGGAAACGATTTTTCAAAGATCGCCCCCCAGGCCAGTCTGCTTAGCAACCATCTTAAAAGCTTATAGCTAGAAGAATTTTTGCAAGTTCGTAATTTGAAATTTAATGTTTTTTGATGTTCGTAGTGATAGACTTGCATTTTAACTGTCAAATCTAGCGATTGATAATAATTAATAATAATTATTACCTTTCCACAGCGATACCGCGATCTTAACTAGGTCGTCACTCCATCTTGTCCGCGGACGTCATTCGAGAACCTTCTGACCCCATCGGCCATGGTACTGCGAGCAATGTGCCCCGCCCACTGCCACTAAAGCTGCGGAGAGCACAAAACCGGTCTGAGTGGAGAGCCTTGGGGGAGGCCTATGTCCAGCAGTGAACGTCTTTCGGAAGACATGATAATGATGATTACCTTTCAAGTAGGTATATAAATTTTCGCGCTGTAGGTAGTTACGTGAAAACTTCTATTGTCGCTTGGCAGTAAAATCGTTAAGCGTCTCATGCTTTTAAACATTCGAAACGCTCAGGAGTATGTTATTGAATCACTCGCTTCGCTCGAGGTTCAATCTTAGCATGCTTCGCTTGTTCAGAATAAAATTTATACGCACTGGCGCCATACAATAACTTTCCAGTCTTGCATAAAAATTAACTATTATTGTCATTATATGTAGTTAACGAGTAATTAGGTAATCTCTGGTCTTATTATTATTGTGTCTTAACTGGTGGGTGTGCGTGTCACGTCACGCAATGCATCTGTGCCCTTAGTGTAAGTTTTCGGTTACAAAATACGTCTCGATCGCGTTCGCGTTAAAATCTCAATTTGTATGCAAACACGAACAGCGCCTCTAGCGGAACGTTTGCGATGTTCGTGTTTCCATACAAATTGAGATTTTAACGCGAACGCGATTGAGACGTATTTTGTAACCGAAAACTTACACTAAGGGCACTGGTGTGCATCGGCCTTATGGTTAGATGAACGTAGTTTAGCAAAAAGGATCCAAAGAACTGTCATGTTATTCTTAAAATTCGCTTTTATTCCTACTGAAAGTAGATCCAAAATTAAAAAAATAATTGTTGAGTTTGATCCTTTTTGCTAAACTACGTCCAGATATGAAACGTAAACGTGCCTGCACGGCTACGCATGCCGATTTTAAAATATTTATTGAATCAGGCGTTACTTGTGGAGACGTTGCATAAATGTAGCTATCATAAGATCACGGGTGAGCAGAGTAATTGTTTTAGTTCATTGGTTTATGCGTGCAAAGTCGCGGATACAGTCTAGTTAATTATACAGGGTGTAACATTCACATCGGTCAGTATGGGAAAGTCTGAAACTATAATACATTCGAAGATCCGTTCTTAGGAACCATGTCATTGATTTTAATAACAAGAAAAACTGCAACCATACATTTTCAAAAACTTGTAACTCAGCTCGGGAATCGAACCCGGATGTTTTGAAAATAAAACTTACGTTATTAAAGAATAATGAAATACAATGCATTTTATTAATTCTAGATACCGTGTTTTTTCTAGTAACATTTATTGCTTATGACCTTCACTACCGATATCTAAATAGAATAATGTACTTATGTTTTATTTTCCAAAACGACCGGGCTCGATTCCTGAACTGAGTAAAAGATTTTTTTTTGTAAATGTATGAATGCAGTTTTTCTTCTTATTAAAATCGATGACTGGTTCCTAAGAACAGATCTTCGTATGTCTTATAGTTTCAGACTTTCCCATACTGACCGATATGAATGTTACACCCTGTATATATTTTAACCCAGGCTTACTTCAATGATGATATTATTATTTTAAAATTTATGACAGTGGAAGCATTCTACACTTCCACTGAACGTAGATATAGTTTAGATACATACATCCCTGTATTTTTATTATTATTATTTTTTGTATTTTTTTCTTTAACTTTATAATATAGTTTTTAAGTATTTTATTTGTAATTATATTATAATGAAAATATGACTTTCTGCCAATTTTCTTGCGGCGCATTCTTCTTGGCAATGATGGTCTTTCCGAAAGCGCTGGTAGTTTAAAAAATGACGTGTAAATGTGCCCATTGCGGCCTATTTACTGAATAAATCATTTGTATTTGAATTTAAATTTGATGTCATGTAGCAAAATAAAAAATATTCAGTATGATACACTTAAAACATAAAAGTAAAACATTTGACGCAAAAGGTGACGGTCTAAAAACTTTTCACCGCAAAAATCATATTCACGTACTTTAATACCCAAATTTCCATTCATGTCGACATCATTTCAGTGGCCTAACAAGACATCAAATGCACGACAAATTTGATTCGTGTCACTGCGAAATAGATTTTACGGGTACGGGTTTAAGGTTTATGCGAGAAGGACGAAGAACCAGATTTGCATAACAATTATCCCATTTTGTAGGCGTGAAGTGAGGTACCCGTGTCGGACACACCTGCGACACGATATTTTATATTCACACGAAAATCGGTTTTTGACGTTCAAATAGTTTTCTCGGGGGAGATATTTAGGTGATCGTGTGATTTAAAATTCTATTGCAGTAACAAGATTATTTGTCAAAGAATTTCAACTGACCTCTTAGGCCTCTTAGGCCTCTGGGTTGGCAACGCATCTGCAATCCCCCTGGTGTTGCAGGTGTCTATGGGCCATCATCAACCCACTTGCTCGTTTGCCATCCAGTTGAATAATAAAAAAAAAACTGGATATTTTTAGATGATTGACGGCGATCGGAATATTGTCACTAATTTGAAATTGAAATAAGGTTTTGTGGAAGATTCTTTTTTGATTCAATCTTTTTTGTCGATGCCTACGTTCATGAGAACGAAGAATAATCGAATATATATCACAGTGTTTGTGACAAAACTCCTCCGAAACGGCTTGACCGATTTTTATGATTTTTTTTGTGTATCTTGCTCGCTAATCCTGCCGTGAAGCAGCAGTGCTTGCACTGTTGTGTTTCGGCGTGGAGAGTAAGACAGCCGGTGAAATTACTGGCACTTGAGGTATCCCATCTTAGGCCTCTAGGTTGGCAATGCATCTGCAATACCCCTGGTGTTGCAGATGTTTATGGGCGGTGGTGATCTCTTACCATCAGGAGACCCACTTGCTCGTTTGCCATCCAGTCGAATAAAAAAAAAAGAAGAAAGTATATTCGGTAGGTCTCAAAATAGGACGTGAACTATTTTTCATATTTCTGCTGCAAAATCCTCTAGGTGAAATCCGTCGCATGCGATGCGCGCAGTTAGCGCTGCTCATAGGGGAGACCGAGGAGGGCTGTGACAGAGTGACAGAGGACAGTAGTGAGAACGTTGATTTTTGGTAACCTATTAACTGCTAGCAAGTTCGCAACAAGGCGCATTTCCTAGCTCGAGACTTGTACTATAAAAAAAACCGGCCAAGAGCGTGTCGGACACGCCCGAAATAGGGTTCCGTAGCCATTACGAAAAAAATAAGTAATATTTTTCTAAGGATTTCGTATTTTATCACTCATAAACTACTAATAATTCTCAAGCAAACTTAGCCGTTATAGTTTTCCTTGAAAGTTTGATATACTTACTACTGTCCTGAATTTTTTCAAAGTTTCGCCCGATTTTCATGAAAATTTTCATGAAAATTTGATAAAGTAGAATATTTCGCAAACAAATCACTGAATCGCAAAATCGTCTTAGCAAACCTCTAATGGTTTTAAAAGACCTATCCAACGATTTCTAGCATTGATAGGCCCTGAGCAAAGCCGCGGACGGACAGACAGACAGACAGTCATGGCGAAACTATAAGGGTTCCGTTTTTGCCATTTTGGCTCCGGAACCCTAAAAACGCGCGCTATTGCAAGCTCGCTAGCAGTTAATAAGTTCCAAAAAATTGACGCTATCACTACTAACTCTCCTCTGTCACAACGCTCCTCGGTCTCCCCTACTAGTTTTCAATAGGCATTCACCCGATCCGTGCAAACCGCTTAGAGCTAGCATAGGCTGTCACCCTCACCAGTCATCATTACCAGTGATACAAAATTCACTACCTAAGTAAAAAAAACGAATTCAATAAAAGCTTGTAAAAACCTATAAAAACACTAAGTACCCAGCGAGTGCCACTAAAAATTAAAAACCGCTTGACTTGACCTCATAATAATATGTTAAACATTATATCCAAAGTTTGGACATATCAAGCTTTAAGAGATTTGACGAGGGTCGACCTAAACCTCTATTGAGGCTGGTCGGTTTTCTTTTCAACTTGACGCAGGCGTCGAGTCGGTTGAATTGCCTCGGCTTTTTAGGCATATTGTAAGGTTGATTATTATAAATTCATGCGTGGCTTCGGATAATATGTTATCCCATCAAAACATAAATGTGACATGAGAGCCAAGTTCAATATTATGATATGCCCTGATTGTTGACTTTAACGACAAAAGAAGTGAGATCTAAACGGGTGCCAAGTGCATGGGTCAGTCCTGAAATTTAATTATAACAGTATAAAATATTTTATAACAACTTAAAATATAATTTCTTCATCATCATCATCATCAGCCGCAAGACGTCCACTGCTGGACAAAGGCCTGCCCCTTAGAACGCCACAATGAACGACAACTCGCCACTTGCATCCACCGGTTTCCCGCTACTCTCACGATGTCGTGACGAAAACTTACAGCTTTAAAACTTGCGAAGGCTATAATATATTTCATATATGAAAACTAGCCGAGTCCGACCTTAGGCTTCAATATATTATACTAAGTTATAAGAAGAAATTATATTTTAAGTTGTCATAAAATATTATATTAAATAATTTCAGGACTGACCAATGAACTTGGCACCTTGGCGCTTGGCACCCATTTAGATCTCACTTCTTTTGTCGTTAAAGTCAACAATCAGGGCATTTATCATAATATTGAACTTGGCTCTCATTTCACATTTATGTTTTGATGGAAAATCATTACTTTTTGCACAGAAATTTAATTTAAAAAATTTACTCTTTTCTGATTTATTCCTTTTTATTCACCCAACTACCTATCTGGATGCCAATTTTGAACTTTCTAGGTCATCTGGAACTGGGTTAGAATTTTGATCTATAGGTGAGTCTGTGATGAAAATGCCGATTTTTGGATGTTAATATCTAAATAACCGTTTGAGGTGTGTTTATGAAATTTGGAACACATAAGTATCTTACAAGTCTCAATAAATGAGCCGAATTTGACATGTTTATGTGAAACAGTTTTTGAGTTGAGAGGGTCAAAAGTGGCTCCAAATGGTTCGGGTAAAATTACACACGATGCTGCTCGCCAGCTCTGTTAGCTTGAACTTGGCTTGACACGCTACTGCGTGTCTAGATTTTAATCGAGGGTAGACTTAGGAAGCCTTTTTTTTTAAATAAACTGGCCAGCATTAAGGTTTTCTGACACTGTGGAATATCGCTCGATGGCGTTTATATCGAAAGGTCCGTTTGACAATTATAGTCTCCCTGCGATTTACTGACTGTCTTGAAATCACTTTAAACCTGCAAGAGAAATCGTGCAAGTTATATTTGATTGCAGCGCTTGATTGGCTACTACAACGTTTACGCCTGAAAATGTAATGCAACATGTTCGACTTTTCTTGAAGATCTATACTGGACTTTAAATGCATTTCAAAGAAGAAGTTTTGAAGAAACTTTGAGAATCGCTCACTCTATAGCTGATTACGTTATATAGGTACGCATGCATTAATAAATAAATACATACACTGAGCAGCAAAAAATCTGGCCCTGAAATGTATACAAAAATGGGTAATTTTGTATGTAGGCCCACTCTTCATACAAAATGTTGTGCCACTGAGTATACATTATTATTTATACCTTACTATCGAAAGACGTATAGGTAACGAACAACACAAGCATTATTTCTTTTCGGAAATGCAAGGCAATCTTAATAATGTAAAAAAGAGCACGTCTCTATATTATGGTGAAATCCATCAAAAATTTTATAAGGCGATACATTTTTTGATCGATTACAGTTCGCTATTGAAATTTGCGAAGTAATTTACATTATTATGGGAAGATCCTATCTTAAGTAATGTAATGTGAATTGGTTTTACTTGACGAGCTCTAACAGATACCCATGTTTCCGAGATTCCCGAAGTAAATATATAAATAACTATACAAAACTTGTTCATTGAAAGTTATAAGATATTAAAATTAAAATACTTACCTATATGACTCTTCAACCGCTGCCTTGTTGCCCTGCTGTGAACCGCAACAGTTGTTCGGCGAATGTTATGTTTACTAACTTTGACACTCTATTTATACTAACAGAAACTACATTTATACTGACATCTATTGCAACATAAAATTAACGAAACCAAAAACTTCACCATGTACAATTTAGGTGCTTGAAATATGACAAACAAATTTTAGCAAAAAGACGTTATAATATCAGATGATTTATCACCCCTCCAAAGATGAAAGTGGTTTTAACAAAAGGGTAATTATTGCCGTTGGGAACATTTACCAAGTTTCCAGTCCAATTTAAATTGGCTTCATTACCCCTTCCATCCCGATTTTTCGAGACTGCGGTGAACTTTTGAATTTTTATGATGATTGTACTTCTGTATAATTATAAGTCTTTCGAGTTGTGTAAATTGTGTGAATCAGTGATATTCCTGTGGGGCTACTACGAAATTCGAAAATCGAAGTTCGTGTCGTTTCGTCCCTCTGACGCTTATACTATTTAATACGAAAGTGAGAGGGACAGTACGATACGAACTTCGATTTTCTAATTTCAGAGTAGGCTCTCTGGAGTCATAAAATTGGCGTATGATTTGACAAAGGTTCGGTTGTGGAACTCCTAAAGGATAGATTTCTTTTTCTGTACAGTCAGTGGCGTAGCGTAGGCATCAGCCGCCCGGGGCGGAAAATAAATTGCCACCCTCTTGTTTAGGTTTTAAAAACTAAAATTTAATTTTTGTAGAAAGGGGATTCTCCAATTTCGTCCCAGTATAAGTAATAGAAAATTTCGGGCTCATTCTAACCGGTTCGAATCGTAGGTGTGACAAAATTGTGAAATATATTATTGTCTAGATATTATTCAGTATTATTTATTATGGATTGTTGCCGCCCCCCCAAAATTGCCGCCCGGGGCGGAACGCCCGCCCTCCGCTTCCATTACGCTACGCCACTGTATACAGTGTCCCACTGCTGGGCCTTCCTTTTCTCTATCCACTTGTCTTTTTTACCTCTTTTTAAATCTATGCTCAAAGAGCACTATTTGTCAACTTGAAACTATAGCCCAAGCCCTTTTATTCTGAGAGGAGGCCTGTTCCCACCTGTGGGACAAAGGCTGGGATGAATCTGATGATGAAATTGTCCAAAACCTCAGTGCGTAAGTCCAACTCGACCTAACAAATAATGCAATCTCTATTAGCTGTTGAACATTTCAATCCAAATTGAAAAGAAAATTCCAGAAAATGTATCGATGATACAAAGTAAACTGTGACATGGATTGATTCGGAAAGCGACAGAACAATCGTACAGGCTATCGGATGGAAATTGAAATTTCATAACCATTCGATCTTCACCATGGCGCTACAAATATGAAACAAATCGAAATCTATACGAGAACGGACTTTTTTTAGTGTGATCCAATCTGTCTGCCACTTTATTGGGTAGGGTTTTGCGTTCGATAAAGTTTATAATTTTTTTATAACGGCGTCGCATGCACGAACATTGTTGAGCGGGGTACGTATCAAAATACACAAAGTTTAAAATAATAATGGACGAAATACATTTAATGGTCATTTGATATCATAATGTATAAAAAAAAACAGAAATTGCTTATATTGCTGCCTGTGGCCGTACCTAACACAAAAAGTATCGCCAACAAACAAAACAACTTAGAAAAAATTTAAAAACCCTCAACATCGTTATTTAAAAAATTATATCTCAAAAACGAGTAAACTGAATTTTATTAAACACTAGTGTTTACCCGCACATGTACCCAAATCATTAGATCCAGCAGCTGAACTGAAATTTTGGGATTTTTATAAATTCCCGTGGGAATTCCTGAAAATTAAATCGTGGTTTTCATTGACGTTATATATTAAAAACAATCATGTCAAATTTCATGACTCTAAGCTCAATGGTTGTTATTTCGAGATTGTATCCCTATCCCGTGGGAATATCGGAATAAAAAGTAGCATTTATGTTTTATTCCAGATGTCGAGCTATATATATACCAAATTTAATCCAAATCCGTCCAGCCGTTTCAGCGTGAAAGAGTAACAAACATACTCACTTACTCACAAACTTTCTCATATAATATAATTAGTAGGATTAGTAGGATAGGATAGCTATAAGGACCATCGCATCGAAATCGGTCCATCGGTTTGAGAACTTCGACGCCACAGACAGACAAATATACATTGGCATCAAACTTATAAAATCTTCTTTTCTGGGTCGGAGGTAAAAAATATTTCTCAAAAATGATTCTGACCGATTCGATTCACATGATGCAGCTCGATTGTTTCTAAACCTCCATTTTTCATTTGCTTCCATTAGCTGTATCGGCGCTTCTCCTAAATCCGCAATAATGCGGAATAATCCGGTTTCCGGCGAATCGGCGCGTTTACCGGCTTTGGAGCGACCGGCGCTTTTTCGCCAAAATTATTGGCCGAGTTTTTGGCCGAACGCCGCAGTTATTAACAGTCAATGGAGGTCTAGTTGTGTCTATTAATATGCACGTTCGATGATCAGTTGGATAAATGATTCATGTTACGTTGTGCTACCAAAATGATAGTTCAATGGAGTTTAATAATAGCAGATTGTTGCACCAAGCAGAAAGTTCTTTATTATTTATAATGCTGCGAAACCAGTTGCAAAGGGAAAATCGTAGCCATTTTAATCGGAAAATCGTCTTAGCAACCCCCCAATGGTTTTAAAAGACCTATCCAACGATCTTTCCCCTATTTACTACTACCTAGTCATACCAGGCGCAAAGGTGCATCCTTGCTGCATTGGCTAGTTAAACCGCAATATACAACCTCACATTAGTACCTATTTTTATTTTAGGATTTAACTTTCACTGCAAATTTTACCGAATTTAGTTATAGTCAAAATTCCATATACGGGACTTATCACGCTATTTTTGCACAAGTAATATTTACCTCGACGTTTCGGCAACGTTACAGTTGCCGTGGTCACGAGTAGAGTAAATATTACTTGTGTAAAAATAGCGTGATAAGTCCCGTATATGGAATTTTGACTATGAGTGAGAAACGAAAGTTTAAAACGAACTTTAGTTGCCTAAACGCAACTTTGCCATGTTTTGTTATAGGTATAGTGTATAGTTTTGGATAATGACTGCTTAAAGGTAAGCTGCTTACTCAACATGCACTTCTGAAAGCTATACTAAGTCGCAGCTTAAGTACTTAGCGTCAGCCGCGTTTCGCGATGCCTTTTAAAAGTACAACATTCTTTCTCTGGAATATTTGGACAGCAAAATAATGAAGCTTTGAAGCTTATTTAGGTATGAATCATTTTGTGAACGCTAGTGTTGTAGCGTTAGCGAAGAAATGGGCTTTTAATAAGACATTGCTACTGACTTTGTTAAATCTTCTAATTTTGAAATGTACGCTTGTAAGAGTTTGTTACCAACCACAAATATCTCAATAATTAATTTATTGAATCAGGTGTTATACTCTTAATGAACTAAAGAATTTCTTTGCTCACTCGCAACCGATAGCTAAGTTTATGCAAGATATGGGTGTTCACACAATTCATCTATCACCACCACCACGATACACTGACGCGTTTCGAACTCAACCAGAGCTCATCTTCAAAGCAACACAACCGTACACCATACTACCAGATGTTAGACTAACAAACCACAATAAACGTTTTAATCTGTCCCTAAGTACCCAACTAAAGTAGTTTTGTCGAACTAAACTACCCATAAAATATAAAAAATTATTGTCACAATTATAAAACTACCTTGAATTTTTATTTATTTACTGTAAAGGCGTGTTTTACTAACCCTAACTGTTATTGCTGAAATTATGTAGACCCAATCAATGATTAATAATTAGCTGTTTCCAGCTAAACTTTTATATCATACCAATTGATGGGTTTGATGTATCTATAGTTCATTTTCTTCAATTTTAAGTTTAAGTAAATGCTTGTTTTTTTTTATTACTTACCTTATCTATTTAAAAATAATTTCAAAATTGAATTGAAAATGAATTTATTATTATTATTAACTGGAAAAATCGTTTCAAAATCAAACTTGTTGATCAATCCCACTAAAAGCACTGGAAATAGAGCTGTAGCAAAAAACGCTATTCATGACCACTAAGACAAATGGAGCCCTCAGGGAGGGGCTACCAGAAGGACATTTATTTCAGTTCTCCCGCTGCTTTTGGATGTTTTACGCACCATTTAACGTCCTTACTTTGAATGACTGCAATGACAATTTGAGGTGACGTCACAAGTATTTACTGAGAAACGGCTGGAAAATGCGCTAAATACTATTCAGGCTATTGTCCCACCCAGCTAGATGACCAACTAAGATAACTACTTAAGAGCGTTTATACCTGGTGAGCTGGCAACGTTGCATTTTTGTTAGTTTTTCTCGATTATTCCATAAAAGTTGAATGAAAATTAAAAATGTTGTCTGATAGAACACTTCTTAATACATAAGTTATTCTTTAAAAACGATAATGTTTATGACCGATTTTTAAAGAAAATAAAAGTCTATCACGAATAATTATTGGAGTAGTCACATTATCTTATATAGTGTTCTATCAGACAACATTTTTAATTTTCATTCAATTTTTATGGAATAATCGAGTAAAACTAACAAAAATGCAACGTTGCCAGCTCACCAGGTATAAACGCTCTTAACTAAGTGGGAATTCTCTTCTTTCTTCACTTTGGTAGGGATGAAATTATTTTCTAACTTATTCTGCAGTAAGATTGGTTTTTTGGAATCTTTTTGTATTTTTTATTTCAATTCCAAATTATATTATTATGTAATTTGCAAATTATATTATTTAATTTTTTTAATTTATTTTATTATTATTTGGATTGAAATAAAAATACAAAAAGATTCCAAAAAACCAATCTTAATTTGATTGCTTAGTAACGATATTCTTGAGCTGTTAGTTCAATGGAGTGCCGAAAAATTTCTCGATGAGAGCTACGGCATAGATGTCGCTAGCGTCACTGCTTAAGTTTTTTTTTTTTTTTTATTCGACTGTATGGCAAATGAGCAAGTGGGTGGGTTTAAGTGACTAGGTAAGAAACAAACAAGCTGAGATATGAGGTGCATAGGGGAAATTCGCGTCGGTATCCGTGACCATCAGTGTGTAGCACGCGACGGATTACCGAGGACCTGGGTTCGATTCCCAGTGATGGTCTTATTTTTCTGTTTTTTCTGTGCATCTATATTTCAGTTTGTATTTTCAATTTATTCTGCGGTTCCACTAAAGATGTGGATGCGTTGCGAGGAATGTGTTTGTCAATAAAAACGCTTAATTTCCCTATCCTCGCTCAGCACAGCTCTAGTGGAAACAGGTCAGCGGAGCGAGGACAGGTAAATGAAGCGTTTTATTGGTTCACGACAAACACATTCCCCGCAACACATCCTCGCTCGCACATCTCTGGTAGCAACGCAGCCTTAATTTGGGTCGTGCGCCCGCTTCGCTCGCTCGACTCGCGCGTTGTGGTCGCAAGTTACACTCCTCGCTTCTCTTCGTCCTTTTTCCGAAACGTACATTGACAGTAAAAGTGACCAGTTAGTTACAGCCAAGTGCAAAGATATCGACACGGCCAAAGTTACAAAAATAATGTATACCTACACGACTTTATGTACTTATTAAGTACTTTATTTATTAAAAAGCCGTGGTGGCCTAGTGGTTTGACCTATCGCCTCTCAAACAGAGGGTCGTGGTTCAAACCCGGCTCGCACCTCTGAGTTTTTCGAAATTCATGTGCGGAATTACATTTGAAATTTACCACGAGCTTGCGGTGAAGGAAAACATGTAAGGAAACCTACACAAAATGCGAAGCAATTCAATGTGCGTGTGAAGCCCAATCACTAACTATGGCAAGCCCTCTTGCTCTGAGAGGAGGCCTGTGCCCAGCAGTGGGACGTATATAGGCTGGGATGATGTACTTTATTAAGGTCGTGTATAATTTTAGTTACTTTGGCCGTGCCGATATCTTTGCACTTGACTGTACATTAGTGTTCCACCTAGTTAAGTAGTTACCTGTTGGTTATTTGGGTGGAAGCTGCGTCTTATAGAGTGTTCATCAACATCAATATCATCATCATCATCATCATTATCATCATCATCATCATCATCATCATCATCATCAGCTGGAACACGTCCACTGTTGAACAAAGGCCTCGCCCAACCAACCAAGTTGGTTTATGTTCTATTTCACTACTTTCACGGGAGAAGCACAGCGTTGCGAGACTTGTGTATCTTTGTAAATTGTTATGTTTATGCTGGCATAATTAGCTTAGGTATATGCTTTTCCACAAAATGATACTCATCAAAATTTAGAAATAGAATGTAAAATTACATTTAGCACGAAATTCATTCAAAGGGACTGAAACATACGAAAACCTTTTTCAAAAACTGAGTGGCTGTACTGAGGCAGTAACTAGTGCAACATGACAAAATAAAGAAATAAAAATAACAAAATGGCTTCGCGGTTGCATTTCGCTTTGAGAAAATGTCGCCTTGAGCGTAACATGACAGGCCATAGTATACTGGGCGGAACAGTAATGTTATGTTACGTAGAAAATTAGCTAACATCTAGTAGCATGGTGTACGGTTGTGTTGCTCTGAAGATGAGCTTTGGTCTAGTTCGAAACGCGTTAGTGTAATGTGGTAGTGGTGATAGATGGGTTTGTGTAATTTTTGTGTGTTCTTACAGTGTGGAGGTGGAGGAACTGCATGAACACGCATATCTTGCATAAGCGTAGCTATCATAAGGTCGCGGGTGAGCAAAGTAATTGTTTTAATTCATTAACTTATTGCATTCAAATATTAAATATCTTGCACTAATAAAAGTAACTTTACACAGACTTTTCTATTGACACTTATACAAATAGATTTAAGTCTATTTTAATTCCACTTTTTCTTTAAAGGGCTGACAAGGCCCTTGTTCTACAGATAGCGCGCGAGTTGAATGCAGAACTCAGGAATGCGATAGTGTTGCGTGCGACCTTATTAGAATCAATGATGACGAATTTATCGACATACAGAAGGTATGTCGATAAATTTGTAAAAGAAATGTTATTTTAACATTCACTTTTTTTTTACTTTCGGGCTTTAAGCACATAATTATGTATTTAAACACGACTTAGCACCTAATCTTTTATTTGTTTCATCCATCGTAGTCGCATTGTGACTCAACACGATGGATGTACCTCGATTAAACCGTCAACAAAAAAAAAACGGAAACGAACTCAGATCAGTCATCATTAAAAACAAAAAATAATATGGGGTGCAATATGCGTTTTAACGCGAACGCTATGTGTACGACAGCTATAAAGGACAGCAACACTTAAGGCGACTGAGGCGGGGCGTGTGGATAGCGGGGGGAGAGGCTCCCGCTCTTCACCTCAGGCCCCGACTGCATTTAACTAGCGCGCTATCTGTAGTTATCCTCTTCTTCATTTTATGGCTGTACATTATTCTTCTTAAATGTATCCATAAATTATGTGGTCACCTGAGTGCCCGTTAGCATTTATTTTATAAAAGAAAATGTACGTACTGTTGGCAACAGTGTACTGCAACAGTGTTACTAGCTCGTGGCTGGACGTGAAATTAGTTGAAACGAGCTCGCGAACCGACCTCTTTACAGAGCCTCTTAACGGCCAGAATCATTTGGAGTTACAAGCTTCTTTTACGGGTGTTTAAGAAGGCTTTTAAGCATGCTTTGAATTTGGAATACAAAGTTTCATTTTAGATAAGGCAATCCAATGAGGCGCCAGGTATCGTGATGTACGTTTGACAATTTTGACATTTCTGTTATGTAAATGAGCCAATCGCAAGCAGACTGTAACGTCATACGGATCTAACGAAACAAACGCCATCTAGGAATATTCCGCCTGGCTAGAAACCTGAACTGAAGATGCTCCTTCCGTATAATGTAGACTAGTTTAAACTGTATTGGCATAGAGCTTTTAATGACACAAAACGCCTTAAAGTTACTTGTTTTAAAAATATGATTTTCTGACAAGTTTCTGGCAGCGCAATCTTCTTGGCAATAGGTAGTATAAACAATGACAAATAAAGAAACTCTTTGCAGCCTACTTACAAAATACAAGTTTTGCTTTTTGTAGTTATGGGTGAAGCATACCTAAATACTTGGCGTATAATACGTCTACGCTCACATTGAAATTTGTAAAGCTTATAAACTTGTACAAAAAATAGAAAGTTCGTAAATAAGAGGTTAAATCAATGCTAATTATATCAGCAGATGTTTGAATTTGTTTGGCTGAAGGCTCCTATAAAATATTTTCGGGTTTTTATGGCATTTTTTTTGTTATATATTGAGCGGTGTTCAAAAATGTACCGTGTTTAAAGAATGATGATTATTATTTTGAATCAGAAATTGTAATGAAAGAATTGACATGTGAATAGAATAATAAAGGCCTCTTCATGTTGGCTTCGACTCGATGAATGCGTTTCAAATGACCAGGTCCCCATGCGCCCGTGATCGGAAATCATAACAACAAAAATAATAACAAAAACGCGTTGGGATTTCCCAACCTAAATAAAATCAGAAAGCAAAAATATACGATTGTGTTTGTAAAAATGTTTAACAGTGTTTTTCTGGCAGAATTTGACCACGTCCGTTAAAAAACACACTTGTCACACAATCGTTTTCCTTCTTTCTGTCACACTTTACAAGACGCGGGTAGAAAGAGATGGTCAATGCGATCGCAAACGTCAGCGCGTTAGACAATACGGCCTCAGGACGGAATGCAAATTGTGCATCATGCAAACGTACTGTTTCTGCAATTGCTGGGCTAATTAAACGTTCCAATATCATTGAAAACATAGACCAAAGAAATATAAGCCTAAATCATAGTTAAAAGAATCAAATTTTTACCGCCATTTAAACTAAAAATGACCATCCATATTTCAAACAAAGGTTTTATTGCGACACTGCGGCTTATACGGTGTGCTTCTGGAATTCCGTTAACTTCGACAGACGGCTCAGTTCGTTTATAAAAGCATCCATACAATGCTCTTAAAAAAATGTTGTACTGCACTTAAATAATTTATTATCTTAATTCCTGATTCCTTACTCAACAGCAAGAGTTGGGTCACTAGTGTCTTGGAGAAATTAACTTTATTTGAACTGTTGAATGTTCCCTTAGGCGCTAGCTAGCTATAATACAACTTAAGTCGATGCAATCGATGTAACAGTTAAGTCGATGCAAAAGTTGCAGGTATGCGCCAGCCTTTAAAGTTAAACGAAAATCATAAATAGCACGGTGTATATGTTATCATACATTCCTCCTAGCTTGCCGTAAGCCATGCATTTGCTTAACATACGTCGCCTTTGAGACAAAGCTATACTCACAGATATCTCGAGAATGATTTTCTGCGATTTGAACAGTTCATTCGAGTAACGGAGTGGAACGGTTATAGGTAAGCTTTCAGCGGTAATACAAGAGAGACGTGCTGTATCTATGTGGAAAACGTATCACAACTAACGTTTGTTTGTCAAAGCTTTTATGCAACTATGTTAGATTTTTCAATTTAATTCTGGCAAATAAAACGTCACCTTATCCCATTTTTACTGCTTTGGAATTTGTGGATGCGTATCTATTCGCATAATTTTTTTTCCTGTCGAAACTGTATTTTATGTAAATAGTCATCATGTAGAACTCTGTAGCCTAGGTTAGATTCGTTTTATAATAAATCTAAACAAGTAGTGGATCTTAGGACTTTTAAGAATCATAAATTCAGGACAATAAACCTTAAGGAAACTATAGGTTGTGTTCATTTAAGTCTATTCATAACTCTGTATAAGACTGTTTGTTTCCTAAATAAAATAAAATAAATCCGTGTGGCGTCGTCACACCTATGTGTGTCTGTACACTCTTTACTAAGGAGTGACCTCACTACGGGCCCTCACTCTCAAACTTTGACATTTATCATTTTTTTTTGTTTGATTGATAAAAGAAAAATTACGTCGGCAATATTTTCTAATGGACTAAATAGAATATTATTTATTGTAAATAATAAATAACATTACAGAATATTAGAAAAAAGAGATACACCCTTCGGGTGTCGAGGGCCATATTTAAAATTTACTGTCGCGGCCATTTTCAAAAAAACTCCATTGAGTGTTGGGCGAGCGGCTCCCGGACTCTGCTCTACTCTAGGTATAAAGATAAAATATAACTTGATGCCACAGCACATAGTACAACGAATACTTATTACACAGAGAATTATAAACTTATTATAAAGAACTCTTATTACATTAATAAATATCATCATCATCATATTTTTGTGACCTGTATTACTCTGTTAGTTTTAATTCACAAATTAAGCTTTCTTATTCTTAAAAATAGCTCTTATTCGTATCGTTTTAACTCAAATTTCTATCAACATTGTTTTGGTTTTATTTCGCGTGTTGTCTATTCTTATCTTTTTAATTACATGTACTGTTGCCATGATAATGTGGGCTATACAGCCAATTTATATTTTAGTCTCGTAGCTATTTTTGTATTTGATTTGTTTTGTGTGACTTTCCGTAATTTCACTCTTCTGTGGCCCGGCGGAAGACCAGTGCTGGTTTTCAACCAGCGATATGCTGAGCCGGGACCTTTTTATAGCGGCAACACTTCTTATTGTTATTTTTCCTAACCTTAATGTGTCATTGCTGTTATAAATAAATTATTTTCTTACTTTCTTTCTTTCTATCATCATCATTCCAGCCTATATACGTCCCACTGCTGGGCACATAAATATATACAATAAATATCGTATTTCATTAATAAATATAACAGCTATTTGTCCTATAAAACACTGGAAACGTGTCAGAGACTAAAAAAAGATCTTACAAGATCAAATTTGGAAATGCGTTTTTTATTTTCATAACGAATTGTAAAAGGCAGCAAAATAGCTGACTGAGGATTTAATTGCCGGGCAGAAGTATCGCCGTAAAAGTTAATGGCGTATTGAGTTTATTTTTACGTGAAAGTAGATATCTGGTGTAACTTGGCTCATGAACAAGGAGCACTCGATCTTGAGTATTTTACAAGCTTTTGTTTAGTTTCACCTGTCCCGTTGTCTGTCTGTCTGTAATCAAATCTTGCAAGTTAAATTTGACCAACATCCAGTAGTCTTTGACTTGAAATTTGGAATACTTACGTAAATCTCGTGACAATACAATAATCTAGTAGTGACATCTTGGTAGTCCAGCCAGGGCCAGGATCGTCTCCGCAGGACGGAACTCTTCAACGGTTTATAACATCGACTTGAAATTTGGTATTCAAATGTAGTTTGGGTGACAATGCAAGTACAGTCAACAAAAAGTACAGTCAGCAAATAATATAATAATAATAATATAATCTTTATTTCGGAATACACAGGACTCCATAGATGATTAGTAACAGAGCTTATTTCCTAAAGTTAGTACTTAAAATTAATTAATTAAATTAAATTATACAAACTAACCAAATATTTTCATTTAACTGTACATGCCACCCCCTTAATCTGCCCAACTGAATGCTGCAAAAAAGCTTGTATTAAAAATGAAATTTTTATGGTGAGGTTATTTCATCTCATCGCACTTGCTCGTAAGTAGTGTCTTAATATGCAAGCTGACTTGGTTGCAACACCCTATAAAACCCAAAAGCCTTTTTCCCTTAAAGGCCTTTAAGCGTATTAAGGCGTAATGAGTTGATGAGTGTACTGGGCATGCAGCTATTGAGCTGAGCAGCAATACCCTGTTACGGAGAGGGGATGGCCTGCTAGCGCTTGAGTAGCTTCGCTGGTTTGTGTAGGTTTCCTAACCATGTTCTCCTTCACCGTAAGGCTCAAGGTTCAAATGTAATTTCGAGCATGAATTTCGAAATACTCAGAGGTGTGAGCCTGAATTTGAACCCTCTGCTTGAAACGCCATAGTTCAAACCATTAAGCCATCACGACTGTTTCTGAGTAGTCATGTTATACAGCTTTTATGTAATAACTAGAATTTACCATCTGTTTCTATACAGTGCAGTAACCAACGAAGTACTAATTTAAGCAGAAATGTAGGGGGCTATAGGGTTCTGTTTAATTTTTAGACTGACTACAAAAAAATAATGAGTAAAGGGCGGACCGCTAGCTAATTTTAATCCCTGTCCACTCCCTGACATTATGCAGCCAAGACACCTAGGCGAAGGCTAGAAGTGCAATAAATACTCTTCTTATTCTTCTTTTCTTCTTCATCCCCTAGCCACCCAATGCTGAGTGTAGGCATCCTGCATTGCTCGCCACTCGTCCAGCACCTTCCCGCCACTTTGACCAGGTCTTCGGTCCACCTCGTCCACTATCTACCAACGTTTCTCCGCCCGGTTCTGGGTCTCCACTCCACCACGGCCTTCCCCCATCTTCCATCACTCCTGCGGCATATGTGTCCAGCCCACTTTCACTTCCTTTTGGTTATTACCTTGGCTATATCGGTGAGCCTTGTTCGTCTCCGGATCTCCGTATTTCGGAATCTGTCTCGGAGAGATATGCCTAACATCGCCCGCTCCATCGCCCTTTGCGCGACTTGCAGCTTGTGTATGACTTTCTGCGTGAGCGTCCAAGTTTCGGCTCCATATACCAGCACCGGGAGGACACACTGTTCGAAGCATCTACGCTTGAGATTAAGAGGTATGTCCCCTCTGAGCACGTCGGACAATTTACCGAATGCCGCCCAGCCTAAGCGAATTCGGCGCTGGATTTCTAGGTCTTGTCCGCTCTTTTCTAGGCTCACGGTTCGACCGAGATAGACACACTCCTCCACCCTCTCCAGTACCTGTCCATGAACTGTAATGTGGGTGGCATCGGTGTTCTTGTCTTTGCCCTGTTCATTTTAAGACCCACCATTACAGACACGTCACACAGTTCAGCGACCATGACTTCGAGGTCTTCCAGGCTCTCCTGCGAATAAATACTGCGACCTATCAATATTATCAATATTCTGACGTTCGTCAATATACGCTACACGATCAGTAAATACCACAATATGTGATAAAATATCTGTAAACCACAATATTTATTGTACGTCTAGACTTCGCGTTACACCTACCTACCTGGTTTAAGTATAGGTAAGTTTTTTTTTTTTTTTTATTCGACTGGATGGCAAACGAGCAAGTGGGTCTCCTGATGGTAAGAGATCACCACCGCCCATAGACAACTGCAACACAAGTCAGCTTTAATACACTCGTAGCCTCAGGAAAACGTTTATAATCTATACCTATGTAACACCAACCTCATACGTAGCCATTTGTAAAACAATACCTATTCCTTTGTTAAAGAAATACTCGAAACCCTGTCTACCTTGTATGTCCTTGCCAGTCAGTAATAATGATACAAATGTTGTTTTTTTATGAAAAAAACTTTACAGAGACGATAAAGCTACCGACTTCAAAGTCCTTTCCTTTATAGCGGGAGAATTTGGGCCCCGGAGAAAATAGAAGTACATAATTTGTCAAGTTTTTTGTAATTTCTCTTACGGAATGCTTTGAGCGTGTTTAGATAGGCGTTTATTCTATTGTTAGATTTGTATTTACATCTGTAATCTGCAATAAAGTAATAAATCGTATTAAATTTACAAAGTAGCCTTTTTTGTTAAATGTTTGCAAGTTTCGCAATTTTATTATTTACCATCATGCAAATTACCTCGACGTTTCGGCCATATTGGAGCTGTAAAACGTTGTTTTGCCACGCAAGAGGTTACACATGAGGCACAAGGCACATGATCTTGATTTTTTAAAATATTCACTGTTGAACACAGTCGTCTACTGGTTAACAAAAGACAATCTCGCCACTAGTACAGTCAAGTGCATAGATATCGACACGGCCAAAGTTACAAAAATAAACACGATCTAAAGTAGCGTCTCCACCAAAGATGTGCGAGGATGTGTTGCGAGGGATATGTTTTTCATTAACCCTTAACTACCTACGTCCAGTTTCAGAAACACAACCACCTATGAGCGGTCTAGAAGACCACTAGTTTTAAAGGATATGCAATAATTATAGAAATAAGGTTAAAATTTAATAAAAAAGTAATAAATCAAATTTTAACAGTCTATGCTATTTATTTGCAATAAACATTACAAAATAAATCAATAGTTTTTTCATAAACTTAACACATTTCAGTACTTCTCTTATCCCTACTGTAAAATTACTTACCCGAAGGGGATATATGAGATCTCAAAATATAGGAACATAATATAAATATTATTATTAAAGTTTCATCAAATTGAATGATCAACTAAGTTATTACATTATGTCTTTAGTACATTTAGTGGTAGGCTTGCCAACGTTTCGCCTTTCGGTTCGTGATCACCACCTGTTCTCCCCCAAGGGATTGTTATTCGAGCGAAGCGGCCCGTCTGTTGCAACTACAAAAGTGATCTCTAACTATAGTGAGTTAACTAATTACTATGTGTACATGTAAGTTGTTCTAATCAAAGCGAAATTTTGATGGTGACAATGTTTCGTTTGTGCAATTTTTGGATTATAAGAATCACGCGCCAATTACAGAAAATTCAAACGTGAAATTCCGGGTTTGAACCCACGGTTAAGCTAATGGACCATCGCGAGCTAAATAAAGCAACTGAGAAAAGTCTGTACTATTAGTACAATAAAACGTCACCTGCATTAATGATGACCGGAATAATTGACGACCGGATGGCCAAATGGTTAGAAAACCTGACTACGAAGCTTGAGTCCCGGGTTCGATTTCCAGACGGGGCAGATATTTATATAAATAATACGAATGCTTGTTCTCGGGTCTTGGATGTTTACTGTGCATTTAAGTATCTATTTATTTATATAAGTACCTATGTTTATCAGTTGCCTAGTGCAAGCTTTGCTTAGTTTGGGGCTAGGTCAATTGGTGTCAGGTGTCCCATGATATTTATTTATTAATATCTGCCACAGCGGAGAGTGCAAAAATATTTGACTAGTCTTACCGGCTCTAGCAATAGAGTCGTATGAGATTATCTATGCTTGCTTTGTTGCTTCAGATATTGTTGCTGTTGACTGTGCATACGTATCCTGTTATGCTCCATCCAGACTCTCGCGAGCAGTACTAACTAGTCTTGGCGAGATGACGCTGCAGGGGTGCTAGTCATCACACTCTCGATTTATTCACTCTCTCTCCTTTGACTCGCGCCCGAAAAACCGACACAAAGCGAAGCGAGGCGAGTGAAGACGAGGGGACTCTCGCACTCGCGTTCCCTTGTGTGGCCTCGTGGAGAGTCTGGATGGGGCATTAGGTGGCTCCATTTTACATGGGTTTCGGACAAGACTTCGCTTTGCATACGCTTTGCATACTATTCGGACGACGATTTAAGTGAGTTTCGGAGACCATTCTCTACCAAATTGCTTGCTTGGACCGTTCATTTTCATATGGATATTATAGAACTTTGGAAATAACGTTATTTTATTTACTACCTCATAAAATAATAAAACGCATTGTGTTGTGTAACTCTTTGTTGTATGTTACACATAAAAATAACAGTTTTCATTAAAAAAAGCGGTTTGCAAAGGCGAACCCCATGAAGGGCTATTTTACAGTTTGTAATTTTTTACATGAGTAAATTTCGAAATATTCAGAGGTAGGATGCCCGGATTTGAAGTCACGATCCTCTGCATTATAAATTCCATCATTATCCAATTCTCAGTCAGCATCAGGCTAAGCATTAATGTACTATTGTTTTATACCTAGTGCCATCCACGAAGACGCGTGATTTTGTCAAAATTGGACATTAATGACATTGTTATAAGAACCACGGCACGCGTCACCTATACTAGAATCGTCTTCACATCGGTTTACGGTATCATCCTTCCCCATTGCTTGTAGGTATTCGAGTAGTAGACATACACAACTCATTCCACATCACCTGTTCTGACGTGCCAACTTAATGCGAGGGGTAAAACGTACATTTGAGGCATACCGAAGCTGATTGCACCCGTAATGACGTAATCCCAGTAACGGCTGGACCCCGAATTGTTGGCCCCACACTTTGTTGTGACATTTTAAGGGGTTCCGCAGTAATTAGCAAAAAATGGAACCTGTCGGTCTCTCTGTCTGTGTGTCACAGCCGATTTACTCCAAAACCACTGAACCGATTGAGTTGAAATTTTTCATACATATTTAATTTAGGTAGGTATCAATCACCAAAAACACAAAAAAAGTCAATGACATAAAGCCGGAAGTTTAATTTAAATAAATTAATATTAAACAGGGGGCCACATTTAGAAGGTAAATTTAAAAAAATTAATAAAAAAATATATTTGTAAACTACATATTATAGGTAATCGTGAGATAAATCAACCTTATGAGCATCTCAAATATGATTTTTTTTTTCGTCTCACAGCTGGGCACAGGTTTCCTCTCAAAGCTTGGGCTGTAGTTCCCACGCGGGCTGATTGCTGATTGGGAACTTTAGGGGAAAATAAGTGTGGGAGAGTAAATGGACCTTTGTCGGGATTACTTAAACTCGTTTACTAATCTTTTGAACTACCACTGAACAGAACTCACTACATTATGTACATGCTAGCTTATATACTAGAATATCTCTAAGGCACTGAGATGGCGGCGTGGCTTATCTGGATCGATCGCGCGTGAGATAGATATCACTGCGTTCCTAATCAATCGACACGATCCAGATAAATAATGTGCCAACCATGGCACAGGAACTTTCACACACCACTTTCATACACGATGTTTGCTTTCACCGTAAAAAAGCTCGTAGTAAATATCGAATGCAATTTTGCGGATATCTCAAAATTTAGAGATGAGAGCTTGGGTTTGAACCCACGATACTCTGCTTGAGAGGCCATAGTACAAATTACTAGATCACAACGGCTTGCACATAGCAACGGCAGCATACACATAGCAAAGATGGTTCACTCGATCGCACACCACGCTCGACCGCACACGCGGTCTACATATTCGGAATGATGGACGCTTCTGTGACAGCTGATGCCGACTGAGACGTGGCTTTGTTAGTGTCTTGCGGGATATTTGCAAAGATCAGTTTGATAAAATTGGATATTATTGCAAAAAGGAATATCACGTTTTATTGTAGAAGGTTGCCTAGAAGAGATCGCTCTGAAGCGATAAACCTGCCTATTGCTTACCTAGTAGTGCGCCGTGGTTGTTGTGCGCCGGTGTCAGCTGGGCTACTACGAAACTCGAAACTCGAAGTTCGTGTCGTGCGGTCCCTCTGACACTTATACTATTTAATACGAGAGCGAGAGGGACGGTACGTACGATACGAACTTCGAGTTTCGAGATTCGTAGTAGCCCAGCAGTTTCATCGGGTAGTCGTGCCAGCAGAGCACGTGTTGCAGCAGCCGCCGAGTCGCGTTGCTCCTATGAGGAAGGGCTACGGATTAGCCCGAAACATGTCGGGCTAAACTCGACTTAAGACGTGAGTTATCCGGGTCAATATATTTAATATGAGTGAGTTTCACGGTAGTTTCATGTGCAAAATATTGCTTACCTAGGCAAATTTTCTCCATTTTAATCGGTTTTCTGTACCTATTGCTTACTATGTATTTTCTGTACTGCTTACTAAATCATTGTATTGAATTGTATTGCATTTAATTCAAATTATTTTGAATTTTAACGGAGCGGAGCAGACAAGTGCAAAATCAAAGACATTTTTAACCGACTGCAATAACTGAAGACGTTCTTAACTCGGGTGCACTATTTTTTTAATTAAATACCTCAGAAATCTATAGTTATTGAATCAATTGCATAAAAATTTTTTTTTGGAATAAGAAAAAAATCTGTTTTAAAGAAACTATAAGAAGCTGATTTTATTTCTGTTGAATTGACACGTCTTACGTCACATCAATGGATGTGCTACAGCTTGTATAATGATGTTGACGAATGAATTGATGAATTGTCACGTAAATTTTAACTAAAGTGGTTGGTTAGGTTCCCATTCTGCATGTCTTTTCTTTGCTAGATTTAAGTATATGGAAGCGTAGCCAAGTGGCCGCGCCATTTTAAGTTACCATCAGGTCCGTCAGGACCTCCCGAGAACAGTTTTGAATGTGTTTGTTGACAAATACGGGTCAGCATCGAATGGGGGACGATAGCTTGGACGCCCAATAACACTGCTTCATTAGAGACGGGCATAGAGGAGTCAACCAATATAGTGCGAATGTCAAACCATAGCACAGAATAAGTAATAGTACAAGTACAGAAGCTTCACTGCCGTACAAAAGTAATGTTTAGGCATAAGAATCGTGCCTACTTTATGCTTCTCTGTCTATCGCATAATTCGTATTCATTCGAACACGGCACGTGTAGTGCTAGGGTTGCTACTTGTTGCTACTCCCGGAATACATTAGTGAAGGTTAGAAATGTCATCATAATCAGATGTCTTTTGAGCATAGTTGCACAAAATTCACATTTAAATTAAATGAAATTTACTGCGTATGAACTAAGGTACAGACGATTAGGTTCATATTGCTTAACGTTACTTTTGTGATGGCAGCCACATTGTATTTGTTTTTTTTTGTGTCAAAATTCTATTTTTCAAGCCCTCTCACTTGATACCCATATGGAACGGATTGAAAAGAAATACGCAATAGGCAATTTTTGATAGAAATCATTTTGGATAAAAAAAAAATACCTACTACAACTTTTCACATTTTAACGTACGTTACTGTGGTCAAATGCAGAATCTTATTGCTTTATTCTTCAACAGGTTAATACGTAATAAAATAACGCGACAAGTAGGTAATGTTAACATGCTATTATTCATTTTATTTACAGTCCGTCTTTTTTTACACACACGTATACACTTATGTTTATTGTTGTTATACACAAGTATGTATGTTCCCACAATCGGCTGCAATGCAGTATTTTTTTGGATATATTTTGCCAATTAAAATATGACACGCGTTTGTGACGTAAAGTGATTCATACTGCGTAAGAGGCGCGCGCGTGCGCCACGGGTCAGTACGCGGCAACCACTGAATCGCCTCAACGTTGGGGAGGCCCGGTATGTACTTGTAGCTCGGCGGCAGAATGGCATAGTGACACCCCCCTGACCATAGGCCCAACTGAATCTTAATCCACTGTGGAACCTTTTCTCAGTGACAGGAGACGCCACAGTATTTTTTATGTGAGCAAACTGTGGGGTGCTTGATATTATTAGCTACTAAAAATATGTCAATATGATTTATATAGAATTAAGCTGCAAAGGATTGTGTGGTCAAATCCGGACTCGTACTTCAGAGTTTTTCGAAATTCATGTGCGAAATTACGTTTGAAATTTACCACGAGCATTACGTTGAAGGAAAACATCGTGAGCAAACCTACAAAAACTTGCAAAGTCATTCAATGGGGTAAGTGGGCTATATTAATTCGCATAAATTAATTGTCCTAATTGAAATTGGCATAACGTTATTTCGCATAATTATTAATTCGTTTAACATTAATTCGCACAACTGAATACACATAATATAAATGCGCATAATGTGGACTAGCATAACGGTAAGTTGTCATAAATTTAATTAACATAACATTACATTAGTTCTTCTGAACCTAACCTCTGAACCTAACCTAAGCGAGTCGGTTTTGCCTTGAACAAGCTAATTCACTCACTTGATAAAATAATGCGTATTCATTTTATAAAAGTTTAAGTAATAGTTAATAATGTTATGCATATTTCAATTATACGGATTCATTATTATGCTAAATAAGTGTTATGCTTCTTTATAATTATGCAAGTTCGCTGTTATGCACAATTATGCTATGCCAAATCTGTTATGCGAAATAAGGGGTACCCAATTCTTCAATGGTGTATGTAAAGTTCTTACTCCTAACTGGGCCCGCGTGGGTAGAGCAGAGGGGGCCTGTGCCCTGCAGTGGCACTCGGCAAATAAAGGATATATGCCGAGTTGTGAAAAATTCATCATCATCATTATGTCAGCAGAAAGACGTCCACTTTCACTTCTGGACATAGGCCTCCCCAAGGCTCTCCACTCAGACGTCTTGTGCTTTCCGCATCCACCGCGATCCAGCGATCTTAACCAGGTCGTCGCTCCATTTTGTTAGAGGCCTACCGACAGCTCGTCTTCCGGTCCGCGGACGCCATTCGAGAACCTTCAGACCCCATCGGCCATCAGTCCTGCGAGCGATGTGCCCTGCCCACTGCCACTTCAGTTTCCCATTCTTCGAGCTATGTCGGTAACCTTAGTTCTACTCCGGATGTCATCATTTCTGATTCTATCCCGCAGAGAAACCCCGAGCATAGACCTCTCCATAGCCCATGTGAAAAAGTATACTTATTACCACTCTATTGGTAATTGCTCTGTGAATTCAAGGGAGGTATTATTATCTACGGTGTTAGATCAATTGCCCGTTATGCGAGACAGTATGGTCATTGCGTTGGAATTATGCGGTATCTGTTGGAGATCGAACTAATGTTGTATTTCGGTATATTGACCATCCATTTGAATCCCGCCACCCTTGAAATGCTCAAGATGGGACTTGGCCTACCTTTCCACAAGTGGCGTGACGAAGCAACAACATTTGATTAAATTGATGTGTAGAATGGCAGTGGTTGTATATACTGCGACTTGTTGCATTTGAAGCATATTTTACGCTTCTCTCACTGTTGGGGTTGACTTACAAAAAATGTTTACTCCACGCTACTGCAATGTACCTGGAAGATTATAATAATGAAGAATAATGTACCTAATGTACCTAGTGTAAAGACATACCATTACGGATTATTTTCAACACAGATTTTTCCGCTGATTTAGTTTATTTTGACATTCATAAGTGCTTGCTAACATAACCTAAATTAAGATATCGATGGCCCAAACGAATAAACGTGTAATCGAAAAACATCAACTTTACAGGAAAAAATAAAACAACTATAACTGATAACTGATAGATAGTTGCCGATATATATGTTTTATATATTATAAGATAGATAATTAAATTACCTACAAAATAGTGTAAATTTTTGACCCTTATTTTTAGCCACTTTCCTGTAAATAAATAAAACCCCTTTTTTTTTTATTCGGATCATAAAATATCTAGACACTTGCAACGTTATTCGCGTTAAAAGGGTAATTGTTAAGGCGCACTGTACCATTATCCTGTATTTTCTATTAAAACTCTGTTCTGTTAAAACTATTTACTAGAATTTGACTAACAATACTGAACGCGAATAAACGTTTAATGCCAACTTATAAGAATCGTGCTTACAAAGATTACAACGAATAAACGTGCAAAGTATTATTACCCATACTGAGTTAACCAAAATTCATGATTAAAAACCGTAAGGCAGCTATTGCCCGTTTATTCGTGTAAAAGGCAACACTCTCTTGGAATATTATTCGTGTAAATTTGTATGTAATAATTACCAACGAATAAACAATAAAAATATTATTTCTCAAAAACGGTTAATCAGATCGGTATAAAAAAAATTGATGCCATACCTTAGAATATGTAAAAGCAAAAAAAGCAATAAAATTTTTTTCGTGTAAAGGCCTTTGCACGTTTATTCGTTTGGACCATCGATATTTTGACTTTGAACAGTTAATTATCAGTGGCGAGGCGCAAATTTTTCGTTAGACAACTGTGAGAAGAAAAAGGCACTGTAAAACAGCGAGTTTCTCCACGAAATCGAAGAATATTGATGGATGTTCATTAATATCCCACGATTCTTTGGAGGCTGCTTTGTTTTTTTTATCCATAATTATGTCTTTAAAATAGCAGCTTTAATTTACATCAAAATTAATTTACATCTAAATTAATTTACATTTAAACGCAAAACTCAAGACTGGCGAGCTGGAAAATAAATTCCGTCGAAAAATAAGCCAAAGTTTAATTTCCTGGTGGGAAATTAATTTTAACTTGTGTTTCGACGTGTATTGTTGAACTAAACAATGGCGGGTTTGTAGAATAACCCTACACCAGGATTTTAGTTTTAATTTTAATTGTTAACTTTTAACAGTTGCAGCCTTAGAAATTTAAGTGACTGCAAAGTAGGGCAAACCGATTATAATTCGATTGTAATCGATGATAACTACTTACTTGATAAATAGGTGATACTACGTTATTGAAATTTATTAAATCAGGTGTTATTTTTATGTCTGTAATCTTGATTGTGTATTTTTGCAGTACCAAATAAACGTTGTAGATATCCATCTATCTATTTAACAAAATACGCATATCTAGTCGTATTGAAAACATAAAAAAAATAAAAATAAAAAAAAAAAGCCTTTAATATTCCCTGTCTCCTAGTGTTAGTATGATTAGTTTAATTTATTTTGTTTATTTTCTTCTGAGACTTGGGCCCCTTTTTGAGTGAAGGCCTCCTCCATCTTCTTCCACAGCTCTCTGTCTTTGGCAGTACTTGTCCAGTCGGTTCCAGCGATTTTTGCAATGTCGTCAGTCCATCGCATCACTGGTCTTCCAACCTTCCTCTTGCCTGCTGGTCCTGGCCATCTTGTGGTTTGTATTGTCCACCTCTCGTCAGTGTATCTCGATATGTGTCCGGCCCACCGCCACTTTAGACTAAGGGCGTGTCTAAGCGCATCCATTGTCTTTGTCTTCTGCCTTATTTTGTCGCTTCTTATTTTATATATTTTTCTAATGTTTAAAATACTCCTTTCCATTGCTCTTTGTGTTGTTATAATTTTCTGTTTCATTTTATTTGTAAAACTCCATGAAAACATACTTAACCTATATTTACATGCAATTTCCACATGACATTTTTTAATTTCCAGTTTGTGAGCCACAAGAAGAAACCTCATCTCACTAGTAATGTTTAAAAAACTTTAACAGGGAGCGCCAAAAGTTCGCATACTCTTCGCTAGTCATAGCGTAATTTTTGTCCGAGTCATCGTTGCCATATTTTTTTCTCATTGAAACCTTACAGTTTTCTGATTTTTTAAATGTCATCCTATAGAAAACTCTAGGTTAGGTTAGGTTTGTTTTCATTGGTTAATGACACGTACTACAGGTGAAACGGAGGACATTATTGAAGCAATTTTAAGAAAATAAACCTCATCTATGCACACCTACATTCACACACACACACACACACACACACACACCACACACACACACACACACACACACACACACACAACACACTCACTAAACATGCGAGCACACATATTTATTTGAATTTGTATCTATGGCTTAATATTAATGCGTAACCACAAATTTTTTTTTTTATCATCATGAACATTTGTATCCTTTTGGTCTACTGGTACAACTTTGGTCTACTTGTAGTAATATTAAAACGATAAAATTGTGTACAAAATATAATATCAATTATGATTTTCTTATCTGCCTACTTTTGTCAACCGCACTCGCAGAGGGCCAAGATACAGGCTTAGCCTAGTTTGGCCTCTGACAGATTACTAAGTTGTATATACTGTTATTATCTTTTTGGTCAGATAAATTATTTGTATTTGTATTTTTTTGTATACAAATCTGAACTATTATTGGATTCAGAGAAAAAAGAGTTATGACAAACGATCGTTCTGACTCTGACAATATTACATTCGGACTTCGAATAAGTACCTATGCGAGCCGATACGGACCCACTTAAACATTTAAAAAACCGGCCAAGAGCGTGTCGGACACGCCCAAATAGGGTCCGTAGCCAT
>NC_133486.1:14336615-14341364 GCF_025370935.1 Choristoneura fumiferana | reverse complement strand
GACCCCAACGATTATCTGTTCTTCGTGCTATATGGCTTGTCTATTACCACTTCAACCAACTAATTCGGATGGCTATGTCGGTCTCCATTTGAGAAGTTTTCGACTCCAAGGACCATCTGTTCTCCGTTTATACTATACACACAAACATCACAAACATTGCAAGGTCCGCCCGGATCGCTACCACCATCTTGCTCGCTAATCCTGCCGTGAAGCAGCAGTGCTTGCACTGTTGTGTTTCGGTGTGGAGAGTAAGACAGCCGGTGAAATTACTGGCACTTGAGGTATCCCATCTTAGGCCTCTAGGTTGGCAACGCATCTGCAATCCCCCTGGTATTGCAGGTGTCTATGGGCGGTGGTGATCTCTTACCATCAGGAGACCCACTTGCTCGTTTGCCATCCAGTCAAATAAAAAAAAAAAAAAAAAAATCACGCCTGTATTCCCAAATGGGGTAGGCAGAGCACACGAAACGTTACCGCTTCGGAGCTACTTTTAGCAATTTTTTGTCCGTGCTATATAGCTTGCCTATTACGATTTCAACGACCTAATTCGCTTGGCTATGTCGATTCAGTTATACCTATAGACCAGTGGTTCTTAACCGGTGGTCCGCGAGCCACTGGTGGTCCCTGGAAGCACTCGAAGTGGTCCGCGGAGCCATCAACAACGAATTGGCAAAACGACGCGCCAGTCAAGTAGCAGTAGCAACCGTTCATTTAAATACAATTTTACTTTTATCGTATATTACCTTCAAATAGTTGGTGGTCCATGGCAAGACAGAAAATTTGTCAAATGGTCCCTCCTAACTAAAGGGTTAAGAACCGCTGCTATAAACTGTTCTATTTTATTATAGCTTATCTATCTGAAATTAGTTTACTGGAAACAGCGGCGAGCACGCAATCAAGTTTGCACAGCAACAATATAAGCAGTGAATCAGCGTCATTAATACTGCCTCAATCAACAAGGCCAGGGGTCGCTACCTATACCTAGGCCCATACAGGCCGATTAGGCTCTATTTCATGCCTTAATTTATGTACCGAAGCTGCCTACACCTAGGGTTTCAATGAAATTTGAATTAATGTAGCTATTAATGTAGGTGAGACCTTTGGTATGCCTTATCCTGGATCCGTCCAAAATTTAAGGCTATCTCAGAGAGAAAACTACCCTATTCTTACGCGAACGAAATCACAGCGACAGGCATGTGTTTAAGTATCTGTATAATTTTTTAGGGCATTGATTCCAAGTTTTAAAACCAGAAATGTTGTAAAGTCTCGTCAACAATGTCTGTGTATCTTTCGTTTCTTCATTTCAACAACGTTAAGTAATCATAACAAAACATATTTTACCTCACCTGTTTCGTTCACTTCGACAGTAAACTTCAGGCGGTGTCACAACTCTCGTTAAACAAATGAACTTTGGAGGTTTTGAACTTTTGAAGCTTTCTTGGAAGGAATGAAAATGCTTGATGTGGCAAGTGATGGTACAGTGTGCCTACAGAGCTTTGAGTTTCTTGCCGGATTATTCTCAACTGAGGTTTCCCGGCAAGTGATTGTACAGTGTGCCTACAGAGCTTTGAGTTTCTTGCCGGATTATTCTCAACTGAGGTTTTCCGGCAAGTGATGGTACAGTGTGCCTACAGAGTTTTGAGTTTCTTGCCGGATTCTTCTCAACTGAGGTTTTCCGAACCGGTGGAAGTTTTTTTTTACGTGGACAGGTGCTTGTTATGGCCTAAATTGAATAAAGATATTTGACTTAACGTTTCTGTTACCTTTTTGTTTTTTTTTTTGTATAATAAAGAGTATAAACAAACAAACTGTCTTCAGATTTTCGCTTTTTACCCGAATGTTGAAGTTTAGGTAAGTTAGATACTTAAGAGAGTTTTAAGTTACTAGACTTGTTTATCCTTTTCATTTAAAGTTGCCGACTGTCTGGATTTTTAGATTTTGTTTTTTTTTTTTATTTTTCATCACACATGCTCGTAAACAGTGTCGAACATGCAGGCTACCTTGGTGCAACCCCCCAAAATAAAACCCTCGACCTTCATGTGCTTGTCATGAAACCCGTGGTCGGTAAATGAGTCATGCGCGTACACATTTTCTTGACATGAAGCCCACTGTCGGTCAATGAGTCGGTGCCCCGTACTGATGGCGCTGCGCCGTGCCGCTTGCGCGCGCTACTGCAGACCACATGGACCACATGCACACGCACGTTGCGGCGCATGCCGAGGGAGGGGAGGTAGAGGGCGACGTTGCCAAGAGCACAGCCTAAGGTATCGCCAATATTTGGAAGAAATATATTATTTTCTTTTACAAATATAAAATTTTACTAGCAAATGTGATGAAAAAACATTGTATGTCGCACGGGCGGTACTAGAATTACGAACATCGACTCATTAAAAGCCCTCAGTCTTCGACTTCGGGCTCTAATAGACTCTCGTTGTAATTCCTTATTTACCGCCCTTAAGACACAATGTACTATAATCCATGATTAGAAAACCATAAAAGAAATAGAGGCTCTAATAACACAATAATACTTTTATTAGAGCACATAGAAAAATCTACAAAAAAAAAGCTTGCTTCCACCATGCTTTACTCCATGACGCGTCTTTACATTTTACCTATATATCGACTCGAGCGCTGGCATACACAGCATCAGCGATACTTTTCCTTCAGTGAAGTTTAGTTCCTTTATATCAGATTAGTTAAGTTTAATTCTGTGGCTCCAGTGAAAAGGGGTACAAGTCTGAATTTGGCCAAATTGAGTTATATAGACCAAAAAACACAAAAAAAAATAACGCATCGATTGGTGTAAACGGATCTAAGATATCTTTTAAAACAACGGACTTTTCTGGTGGTCAAGGTAGAACTGCCTTAAAAAAGTTAGCAACAGAGGGTACTTGTCAAGTTGTATTTCTATTAACTAAAGTTTTGTTTTGATTTATGATCTAATTTAGTTGTACGTACTGTTTTTCATTATGGCGGGTGTAAAAAAATCTAAGCACACTTGAACCCCTAAAACAAGAACAGATTTATTTAGTTTACATTGATACAAGTTAAATTCAATCTCTTTACACAAAAAAATAAAAAAATATAAGATTAAGTCGAGGCTGCGCCCGTTTTCACAAATCGAATATAAAAAAGTTTACGTGGAAAAGGATATAAGTCTTTGCGCGGGGAATGAGCGGGTGAGTGGGGAGCCACGGCGCTCACGGGATGAGCCACAATCGTGTGCGCTGACTTGTGCAGGGAGAACGCGCTTGCGAGCTGCACAGTTGACGGTTACGCGATTAAGTTATATCCTTTTTACACCAATTTTATTATTAAACTAATATGGCACATTTGCATTAATTTTAAGGGTATTAATTAAGATATTCCCTTGACACCAATCATTTAATAAGAATGATTAAGAAAATACAAAATATCCATAGGACTAAAACTATTATTTAATTTAAATATCTAAAACTAAAACTTTAATTAAAAAAGAGAGGTGGGCCTTTTTGGCATGGTTGCCAATCACGCAGGCAGCATTCCCGCGTTGAACTGCGATTGCGATTCTCTTGCCGAGAGAAAGCTGCCGGCGCGAGGGTTGCCTGTTGCCTCCCTTAACCTATTGCTGAGCTCCCTGTGTAGCTCCAGAGCGCACCCTTACCCCAAGGACTTAGAGTCTCGACGCCGAAAGCAAAGAAATAATATTGGGCGCCGAGACAGCTATATTTTGTGACCTTGAGGCGTTCCCACCGCCGCCCCCGCACGTTTGGTAGTTGCTGTTAGGTAGGACGCCGCCAGGGTGTCTGTACATAGCGTCCCACACCAGCGCACGGCCAGTCTTCCAGGGTATCAACGACATTCCGTCAGGGCGCTTTGCATCGCTCCGTACAATCTGGGGCTACAGAGCGCAGGGAACGTTGGCACTAAAGAAACCCTTCTGAGAATGTCGTTGAGAGTGGCGTGGCGGGACAGTCGGTCGGCGCCTGAGGAACAGGGAGAGGCCATGTTGGCCGAGACGGTCCACTGGAGCCCCACAAGAAACACAGTTTTTACTTTCGAAGATCCCAACTCCCAGCCGTAGACCAGCAGCTATGCGTTGTGTCTGGGTCGATAAAAGTTCTAGTGTTGGGCGAGGGTATGCATGGAGCCAGTAACCAGAAATCTGGCTTGGACACAGCTAACAGATCTGTCCCGGTCCCTGCCTGTTTAAAGGTTCTATTAATGCCTATATAGGTGGTGACGGAGGCTATTTGTACTCCAGGCCCTTCGCCTATGTGGTTTTGGAGGAGATTGGACTCGGTCCAGCTAGCTAGTCATTCGTGTAGCCTCGTTCAAGCATGCAATCTCGTAGTTTAATTGCTGCTGCTGGAGCTTTAAGTATTCTACCTGCGAGATCTACGAGTGCTGTGGATCGAAGATAGGAATGGCCGGCAAATACAACTTGAAAATTTTGCGAGTTCCTAAAGCCGCCCGTTCCTTATCGGTAAAGTGGCTTGGGTCCATGCCTGCTCGCTGAGATAAATGTTCAAAATGTTTTCAATTTGGTTTCATGAGACTATCATCTCAGAATATCATCATACAGGCAAAATAATTTTTCGAATGGGAGCAACAGCGAAGCAGGTAAGTGAAAGGGCCACTTCAACAAAAAAATAACGAGGACAAAACAAAAGTTTAATATCTCTGAGACTGCAATTTTCAGTTTTAAAAAGGCAGAATTCCCTACAATACAAGACGTATGATGACGATCACACTGGCACACGGTATGTC
>NC_133486.1:14185603-14336511 GCF_025370935.1 Choristoneura fumiferana | reverse complement strand
ATAAACGCATTGTGTTGTGTAACTCTTTGTTGTATGTTACACATAAAAATAACAGTTTTCATTAAAAAAAGCGGTTTGCAAAGGCGAACCCCATGAAGGGCTATTTTACAGTTTGTAATTTTTTTACATGAGTAAATTTCGAAATATTCAGAGGGAGGATGCCCGGATTTGAAGTCACGATCCCTCTGCATTATAAATTCCATCATTACCCAATTCTCAGTCAGCATCAGGCTAAGCATTAATGCACTATTTTTTATACCTAGTGCCATCCACGAAGACGCGTGATTTTGACAAAATTGGACATTAATGACATTGTTATAAGAACCACGGCACGCGTCACCTATACTAGAATCGTCTTCACATCGGTTTACGGTATCATCCTTCCCCATTGCTTGTAGGTATTCGAGTAGTAGACATACACAACTCATTCCACATCACCTGTTCTGACGTGCCAACTTAATGCGAGGGGTAAAACGTACATTTGAGGCATACCGAAGCTGATTGCACCCGTAATGACGTAATCCCAGTAACGGCTGGACCCCGAATTGTTGGCCCCACACTTTGTTGTGACATTTTAAGGGGTTCCGCAGTAATTAGCAAAAAATGGAACCTGTCGGTCTCTCTGTCTGTGTGTCACAGCCGATTTACTCCAAAACCACTGAACCGATTGAGTTGAAATTTTTCATACATATTTAATTTAGGTAGGTACCTATCAATCACCAAAAACACAAAAAGACAATGACATAAAGCCGAAAGTTTAATTTAAATAAATTAATATTAAACAGGGGGCCACATTTAGAAGGTACATTGAAAAATAAAAATAAAAAAAATATTTTTAACTACATATTATAGGTAATCGTGAGATAAATCAACCTTATGAGCCATCTCAATATGATTTTTTTTTCGTCTCACAGCTGGGCACAGGTTTCCTCTCAAAGCTTGGGCTGTAGTTCCCACGCGGGCTGATTGCTGATTGGGAACTTTAGGGGAAAATAAGTGTGGGAGAGTAAATGGACCTTTGTCGGGATTACTTAAACTCGTTTACTAATCTTTTGAACTACCACTGAACAGAACTCACTACATTATGTACATGCTAGCTTATATACTAGAATATCTCTAAGGCACTGAGATGGCGGCGTGGCTTATCTGGATCGATCGCGCGTGAGATAGATATCACTGCGTTCCTAGTCAATCGACACGATCCAGATAAATCATATGCCAGCCATGGCACAGGAACTTTACACACACCACTGATGTTTGCCTTCATCGTAAAAAAGCTCGTGGTAAATTTCGAATGCGATTTCGCGGATTTCTCAAAATTTAGAGATGAGAGCTTGGGTTTGAACCCACGATACTCTGCTTGAGAGGCCATAGTACAAATTACTAGATCACAACGGCTTGCACATAGCAACGGCAGCATACACATAGCAAAGATGGTTCACTCGATCGCACACCACGCTCGACCGCACACGCGGTCTACATATTCGGAATGATGGACGCTTCTGTGACAGCTGATGCCGACTGAGACGTGGCTTTGTTAGTGTCTTGCGGGATATTTGCAAAGATCAGTTTGATAAAATTGGATATTATTGCAAAAAGGAATATCACGTTTTATTGTAGAAGGTTGCCTAGAAGAGATCGCTCTGAAGCGATAAACCTGCCTATTGCTTACCTAGTATTGCGCCGTGGTTGTTGTGCGCCGGTGTCAGCTGGGCTACTACGAAACTCGAAACTCGAAGTTCGTGTCGTGCCGTCCTTCTGACACTTATTTGCTTACTATGTATTTTCAGTACTGCTTACTAAATCATTGTATTGCATTTAATTCAAATTATTTTGAATTTAACGGAGCGGAGCACACAAGTGCAAAATCAAAGACATTTTAAACCGACTGCAATAACTGAAGACGTTCTAAACTCGGGTGCACTATTTTTTAAATTAAATACCTCAGAAATCTATAGTTGTTGAATCAATTGCATACATTTTTTTTTTGAATAAGAAAAAGATCTGTTTTAAAGAAACTATAAGAAGCTGATTTAATTTCTGTTGAATTGACACGTCTTACGTCACATCAATGGATGTGCTACAGCTTGTATAATGATGTTGACGAATGAATTGATGAATTGTCACGTAAATTTTAACTAAAGTGGTTGGTTAGGTTCCCATTCTGCATGTCTTTTCTTTGCTAGATTTAAGTATATGGAAGCGTAGCCAAGTGGCCGCGCCATTTTAGTTACCATCAGGTCCGTCAGTACCTCCGAGAACAGTTTTGAATGTGTTTGTTGACAAATACGGGTCAGCATCGAATGGGGGACGATAGCTTGGACGCCCAATAACACTGCTTCATTAGAGACGGGCATAGAGGAGTCAACCAATATAGTGCGAATGTCAAACCATAGCACAGAATAAGTAATAGTACAAGTACAGAAGCTTCACTGCCGTACAAAAGTGATGTTTAGGCATAAGAATCGTGCCTACTTTATGCTTCTCTGTCTATCGCATAATTCGTATTCATTCGAACACGGCACGTGTAGTGCTAGGGTTGCTACTTAGTTGCTACTCTCGGAATACATTAGTGAAGGTTAGAAATGTCATCATAATCAGATGTCTTTTGAGCATAGTTGCACAAAATTCACATTTAAATTAAATGAAATTTACTGCGTATGAACTAAGGTACAGACGATTAGGTTCATATTGCTTAACGTTACTTTTGTGATGGCAGCCACATTGTATTTGTTTTTTTTTTGTGTCAAAATTCTATTTTTCAAGCCCTCTCACTTGATACCCATATGGAACGGATTGAAAAGAAATACGCAATAGGCAATTTTTGGGAGAAATCATTTTGGATAAAAAAAAAATATACCTACTACAACTTTTCACATTTTAACGTACGTTACTGTGGTCAAATGCAGAATCTTATTGCTTTATTCTTCAACAGGTTAATACGTAATAAAATAACGCGACAAGTAGGTAATGTTAACATGCTATTATTCATTTTATTTACAGTCCGTCTTTTTTTACACACACGTATACACTTATGTTTATTGTTGTTATACACAAGTATGTATGTTCCCACAATCGGCTGCAATGCAGTATTTTTTTGGATATATTTTGCCAATTAAAATATGACACGCGTTTGTGACGTAAAGTGATTCATACTGCGTAAGAGGCGCGCGCGTGCGCCACGGGTCAGTACGCGGCAACCACTGAATCGCCTCAACGTTGGGGAGGCCCGGTATGTACTTGTAGCTCGGCGGCAGAATGGCATAGTGACACCCCCCTGACCATAGGCCCAACTGAATCTTAATCCACTGTGGAACCTTTTCTCAGTGACAGGAGACGCCACAGTATTTTTTTTGTGAGCAAACTGTGGGGATGTCAATATGATTTATATAGAATTAAGCTGCAAAGGATTGTGTGGTCAAATCCGGACTCGTACTTCAGAGTTTCTCGAAATTCATGTGCGAAAATTACGTTTGAAATTTACCACGAGCTTTACGTTGAAGTAAAACATCGTGAGCAACCTACAAAAACCTGCAAAGTAATTCAATGGGGTAAGTGGGCTATATTAATTCGCATAAATTAATTGTCCTAATTGAAATTGGCATAACGTTATTTCGCATAATTATTAATTCGTTTAACATTAATTCGCACAACTGAATACACATAATATAAATGCGCATAATGTGGACTAGCATAACGGTAAGTTGTCATAAATTTAATTAACATAACATTACATTACTAGTGTTCTTCTGAGCCTACCTCTGAACCTAACCTAAGCGAGTCGGTTTTGCCTTGAACAAGCTAATTCACTCACTTGATAAAATTATGCGTATTCATTTTATAAAAGTTTAAGTTATAGTTAATAATGTTATGCATATTTCAATTATACGGATTCATTATTATGCTAAATAAGTGTTATGCTTCTTTATATAATTATGCAAGTTCGCTGTTATGCACAATTATGCTATGCCAAATCTGTTATGCGAAATAAGGGGTACCCAATTCTTCAATGGTGTATGTAAAGTTCTTACTCCTAACTGGGCCCGCGTGGGTAGAGCAGAGGGGGCCTGTGCCCTGCAGTGGCACTCGGCAAATAAAGGATATATGCCGAGTTGTGAAAAATTCATCATCATCATTATGTCAGCAGAAAGACGTCCACTTTCACTTCTGGACATAGGCCTCCCCAAGGCTCTCCACTCAGACGTCTTGTGCTTTCCGCATTCACCGCGATCCAGCGATCTTAACCAGGTCGTCGCTCCATTTTGTTAGAGGCCTACCGACAGCTCGTCTTCCGGTCCACGGACGCCATTCGAGAACCTTCAGACCCCATCGGCCATCAGTCCTGCGAGCGATGTGCCCTGCCCACTGCCACTTCAGTTCCCCAATTCTTCGAGCTATGTCGGTAACTTTAGTTCTACTCCGGATGTCATCATTTCTGATTCTATCCCGCAGAGAAACCCCGAGCATAGACCTCTCCATAGCCCATGTGAAAAAGTATACTTATTACCACTCTATTGGTAATTGCTCTGTGAATTCAAGGGAGGTATTATTATCTACGGTGTTAGATCAATTGCCCGTTATGCGAGACAGTATGGTCATTGCGTTGGAATTATGCGGTATCTGTTGGAGATCGAACTAATGTTGTATTTCGGTATATTGACCATCCATTTGAATCCCGCCACCCTTGAAATGCTCAAGATGGGACTTGGCCTACCTTTCCACAAGTGGCGTGACGAAGCAACAACATTTGATTGAATTGATGTGTAGAATGGCAGTGGTTGTATATACTGCGACTTGTTGCATTTGAAGCATATTTTACGCTTCTCTCACTGTTTGGGGTTGACTTACAAAAAAATGTTTACTCCACGCTACTGCAATGTACCCGGAAGATTATAATAATGAAGAATAATATACCTAATGTACTAGTGTAAAGACATACCATTACGGATTATTTTCAACACAGATTTTTCCGCTGATTTAATTTATTTTGACATTCATAAGTGCTTGCTAACATAACCTAAATTAAGATATCGATGGCCCAAACGAATAAACGTGTAATCGAAAAACATCAACTTTACAGGAAAAAATAAAACAACTATAACTGATAACTGATAGATAGTTGCCGATATATATGTATTATATATTATAAGATAGATAATTAAATTACCTACAAAATAGTGTAAATTTTTGACCCTTATTTTTAGCCACTTTCCTGTAAATAAATAAAACCCCTTTATTTTTTTATTCGGATCATAAAATATCTAGACACTTGCAACGTTATTCGCGTTCAAAAGGGTAATTGTTAAGGCGCACTGTACCATTATCCTGTATTTTCTATTAAAACTCTGTTCTGTTAAAACTATTTACTAGAATTTGACTAACAATACTGAACGCGAATAAACGTTTAATGCCAACTTATAAGAATCGTGCTTACAAAGATTACAACGAATAAACGTGCAAAGTATTATTACCCATACTGAGTTAACCAAAATTCATGATTAAAAACCGTAAGGCAGCTATTGCCCGTTTATTCGTGTATAGGAACACAACTTTTAAAAAGGCAACACTCTCTTGGAATATTATTCGTGTAAATTTGTATGTAATAATTACCAACGAATAAACAATAAAAATATTATTTCTCAAAAACGGTTAATCAGATCGGTATAAAACAATTTGATGCCATACCTTAGAACATGTAAAAGCAAAAAAAGCAATAAACTTTTTTCGTGTAAAGGCCTTTGCACGTTTATTCGTTTGGACCATCGATATTTTGACTTTGAACAGTTAATTATCAGTGGCGAGGCGCAAATTTTTCGTTAGACAACTGTGAGAAGAAAAAGGCACTGTAAAACAGCGAGTTTCTCCACTAAATCGAAGAATATTGATGGATGGAGGCTGCTTTGTTTTTTTTATCCATAATTATGTCTTTAAAATAGCAGCTTTAATTTACATCAAAATTAATTTACATCTAAATTAATTTACATTTAAACGCAAAACTCAAGACTGGCGAGCTGGAAAATAAATTCCGTCGAAAAATAAGCCAAAGTTTAATTTCCTGGTGGGAAATTAATTTTAACTTGTGTTTCGACGTGTATTGTTGAACTAAACAATGGCGGGTTTGTAGAATAACCCTACACCAGGATTTTAGTTTTAATTTTAATTGTTAACTTTTAATAGTTGCAGCCTTAGAAATTTAAGTGACTGCAAAGTAGGGCAAACCGATTATAATTCGATTGTAATCGATGATAACTACTTACTTGATAAATAGGTGATACTACGTTATTGAAATTTATTAAATCAGGTGTTATTTTTATGTCTGTAATCTTGATTGTGTATTTTTGCAGTACCAAATAAACGTTGTAGATATCCATCTATCTATTTAACAAAATACGCATATCTAGTCGTATTGAAAACATAAAAAAAAATAAAAAAAAAAAATAAAAAGCCTTTAATATTCCCTGTCTCCTAGTGTTAGTAATAGTATGATTAGTTTAATTTATTTTGTTTATTTTCTTCTGAGACTTGGGCCCCTTTTTGAGTGAAGGCCTCCTCCATCTTCTTCCACAGCTCTCTGTCTTTGGCAGTACTTGTCCAGTCGGTTCCAGCGATTTTTGCAATGTCGTCAGTCCATCGCATCACTGGTCTTCCAACCTTCCTCTTGCCTGCTGGTCCTGGCCATCTTGTGGTTTGTATTGTCCACCTCTCGTCAGTGTATCTCGATATGTGTCCGGCCCACCGCCACTTTAGACTAAGGGCGTGTCTAAGCGCATCCATTGTCTTTGTCTTCTGCCTTATTTTGTCGCTTCTTATTTTATATATTTTTCTAATGTTTAAAATACTCCTTTCCATTGCTCTTTGTGTTGTTATAATTTTCTGTTTCATTTTATTTGTAAAACTCCATGAAAACATACTTAACCTATATTTACATGAAATTTCCACATGACATTTTTTTAATTTCCAGTTTGTGAGCCACAATAAGAAACCTCATCTCACTAGTAATGTTTAAAAAAACTTTAACAGGGAGCGCCAAAAGTTCGCATACTCTTCGCTAGTCATAGCGTAATTTTTGTCCGAGTCATCGTTTGCCATATTTTTTTCTCATTGAAACCTTACAGTTTTCTGAATTTTTTAATTGGTCATCCTATAGAAAACTCTAGGTTAGGTTAGGTTTGTTTTCATTGGTTAATGACACGGAACTACAGTGAAACGGAGGACATTATTGAAGCAATTAAGAAAAAATAAACCTCATCTATGCACACCTACATTCACACACACACACACACACACACACACACACACACACACACACACACACACACACACACACACACACACACTCACTAAACATGCGAGCACACATATTTATTTGAATTTGTATCTATGGCTTATATTTAATGCGTAACCACAACATTTTTTATCATCATGAACATTTGTATCCTTTTGGTCTACTGGTACAACTTTGGTCTACTTGTAGTAATATTAAAAACGATAAAATTGTGTACAAAATATAATATCAATTATGATTTTCTTATCTGCCTACTTTTGTCAACCGCACTCGCAGAGGGCCAAGATACAGGCTTAGCCTAGTTTGGCCTCTGACGGATTACTAAGTTGTATATACTGTTATCTCTTTTGGTCAAATAAATTATTTTGTATTTGTATTTTTTTTTTGTATACAAATTCTGAACAATTATTGGATTCAGAGAAAAAAGAGTTATGACAAACGATCGTTCTGACTCTGACAAATATTACATTCGGACTTCCAATAAGTACCTATGCGAGCCGATACGGACCCACTTAAACATTTAAAAAACCGGCCAAGAGCGTGTCGGACACGCCCAAAATAGGGTTCCGTAGCCATTATGACAAAATTAAGTAATATTTTTCTAAGGATTTCGTATTTTATACGGAATCTTCCTAGTTTAGGTATATTATATTCATTATAGTTTTCCTTGAAAGTTTGATAAACTTACTACCATCCTGAATTTTTTCAAATTTTTCCACCCTCCGGTTTAGGTTTTAGAGGGGGGGACGCCCTATTTTAATGAAAATTTGCACTTTAAAGTTGAATGTTTCGCAAACACATCACTGAATCGAAAAAGCGTCTTAGCAAACCCCTAATGGTTTTAAAATACCCATCCAATGATACTCCACGCTATAGGGTTGGATGAGAAAAAAAAAGTCACCCCCACTTTACGTCTATGGGAGGTACCCTAAAAAAAATTGTTTTTGAATTTTTTATTGTACTATTTTGTCGGCATAGTTTATATATAATAATATATCAGTGAAAAATTACAGCTTTCTAGCATTGATAGTCCCTGAGCAAAGCCGCAGACGGTCAAAAAGACAGACAGACAGACATAGCGAAACTATAAGGGTTCCGTTTTTGCCATTTTGGCTCCGGAACCTTAAAAACCTTCCAAAATCCAGCATCCCCACTAATATATACATTGTGCATACATTGTACAGGTAAAGTTCTAGAGTGCTTAACTAAATAAGTGTACGGTAGCACGCGCAGTTAGAGCCCATAACTCGAGCAACTCCGGGGGGCAGAAATTAATTAGAACTAGCACTAGCAAACGGTTATTGGGGGTTGAGCAAAAATTTATTGGACAACTATTACCTAAGAGTGTGGTGGGAGGGATAAGAGGCCGGCGGTGAGCGGAGCAACGAGCTCTGTGTCAGGCGACAAGAAAGTCAACTTTTAGCAGGCAATGGACCTGATAAGTGACCGACCACTATCAAGGCATAGATAGCGGATAATAAATATCATTGGAAATTGGTGAATTGGAAATTTGGAAAAATCTATGCGACATAGGTAATTTATTAAAACTTAACTTACAGGGTATTTACGCAATCCGGTTCCATATATATATATATATTTACATGAAACTGACCGTGATTGATCCCTATCTAACCTGTTGAGAGTGCAGATGAAGCCAAAGGTGTATCTCACTGGTTCAGTAACAGCCTATTCACTCTAGCCTTGAAGAGCCCCAGATTGTATTTATCCGGAAATACAGACGAAGGGAAAATACTGGCAATTTTCAAATGACTAACACGAATTCAATAATTAATGTATACCAACTTGTTTTAGTAATATAACATACCTACAATAATAACAATAGTGGAAGCTCATCAAAGGTAACTGTGATTTACATCATGCAGAGCAAATCTAGCCTAACCGTGATTCATCTATAACTGTTAAAATAAAACCTAAATGTATGTATGTATGTAAACTCTTTATTGTACAAAAGAAAAGAAACATAAAAACAATTGATAGAGCTTCGAGATGCTTTTAAATGCACATTTTCAAAGAAAATTCATGATCAATTATCAAATAATAATAATAAATATCATGGGACACCTGACACCAATTGCCCTAGTCCAAAACTAATACTCGATTGTTGCAGGCCTCATTTCACATTATGTTTGATTTTCATTAAATATTTAGTTGAATCAAATAACCGCTCGGACCTCATCGCTTGGACAGATAAAGGCGTGTCCCCACCGCGCCTGGAGCGAGCGGTAAGTGTTTCGGACGTAAGCCGCGTTACTGTGATTGAATGCGGTGGAATGGCGCCTCTGTCCTCCGCTTACATAAAGATGGCTCATGAAAATAAATAGTAGAAACGGTGAATGCTCCAGTTCTTTAAAAGTGAACAAGTAAAGGAATAATGTTTTTAACTTAATACACAATTACTAACATCTGAAGGACACTACAATATCATGCGAGGAGTATTTATTTTATTTAAGCCTGCAATCAAGTTCAATCAGTGTATGTTGTCAGTTGCCAGTGATGGCTCATGGCTCTGAGACGTGGACCTTGACTGTTGGCCTCTTGGAGAGGCTCAGAGTCACGCAACGAGCTATGGAGAGAGCTATGCTCGGAGTTTCTTTGCATAATAGAATCCCGAGTCATCATCATCATGTCAGCCGAAAGACGTCCACTGCTGGACATAGGCCTCCCCCAAGGCTCTCCACTCAGACCGGTCTTGTGCTTTCCGCATCCACCGCGATCCCGCGATCTTAACCAAGTCGTCGCTCCATCTTGGTGGAGGCCTACCGACAGCTCGTCTCCCGGTCCGCGGACGCCATTCGAGAACCTTCTGGCCCCATCGGCCATCCGTCCTGCGAGCAATGTGCCCCGCCCACTGCCACTTTTATAGTTTCGCAATTCTGCGGGCTATGTCGGTAACCTTAGTTCTACTGCGGATATCATCATTTCTAATTCTATCCCGCAGAGAAACCCCGAGCATAGCCCTCTCCATAGCCCTCTGAGTGACTTTGCCCGAGTACCTTATAGAAATTCGCCGAAGAAGTAAAGTCACCGCAGCTCAAAAAATGTGCAAATCGAAGTGGCAATGAGCGGGCCACATCGCTACAAGAATGATTAATGGTTGGTGAAGAAATGTTTACGCAGGCCGGCGGGACGATTTCCACCCAAACAACTCGATAGTTAACATTGGTTTCTGGAGTCTTTCTTTGTATTTTTTTTTTTTAAAAAGGCAGGCTTAAATGTGTGGTGCATGGGAGAAATTTGTGTCTAGACTCCTGTCCAGTGGTGGTGTAGGGGCTTATAATGCAGCAAGGAATGCTGAGGACCTGGGTTCGATTCCCAGCGCTGGTCTCTTTTTCTGGGTTTTTCTGTGTATCCATGTTTCAGTTTGTATTTTCGTTAACTCGATAGTTTATTATATCAGGCATTACTTTGCGTAGGTTCATATCAATGAACTACAAATATCATATCATCATGAATAGAAAGTATAGATATCATTTAATAATATTGCAAATCTGTTTAAAAAAATATATACCTCGTTGAGTTTCTTGCCGGATTGTTCTCAACAGAGGTTTTTTCCGAACCGGTGGTAGTTTTTTTTTTAATATTCATTAGTGCTTGTTATAGCCTAAATTGAATAAAATTATTTTGACTTTGACTTTGATTTTGAAATACTTTGCTCACCCGCGACTTTGTGATAGCTACGTTTATACAAGAATGATGATGATGAAGGATGTTGTTTGGTTTGTTAGTCATCTAGGAGCATGGTGAACGGTTGTGTTGCTCTAAAGATGAGCTCTGCTTGAGTTCTAAACACGTCAGTGTAGTGTAGTGGCGGTGATATACGGGTTTGTGTGATTTGTGTGTGTTCTTACATGTGCAGGTGGAGGAACTGCATGAACACACATTTCTTGCATAAATGTAACTATCATAAGGTCGCGGCTGAGCAAAGTGTTTTAGCTGATTAACTCGACAGTTGTTGCAGTTTCACGCCACTGCAAAGTAGGCACGTGTAAGTTCTGTTTCAGACAGTATCCTCGTCCATAACTCTTTTACTTTCACGCCAACACTCCTAGCCTTCGCATACGGGACTTCATTGCTCAGACAATTATCCCTTTAATAGGGCCTATAAAAGCTAATGGGTGACTGTGCAGCTGAGATATAGGCCTGCCAAGTGATCACATAAGTTTGGCTTAAGAGTTTCCTTATGGTAACTGGAGAGATAATGTCAGAGGTTAAAGAGAACGTAAGTCTGTAGTGGACTAAAACTTGTCTGTCAACCTTAAAAACAGCTTTATATAAAAATCAAAAAGGAAAAAGATCCTTAAGTCCAAAAATCCTTTCCCTATCCAGCAGTTTGAGATGCCAACCACATTGATAGATGATAGGCCTGATGTTTTTAAACAATCCATTTTTTCTTCTTTCTTTTAATTATTGTTCGTTGTAATTTATTTATTTCTTGGTTTGTTATATATAAATAAACCCGCGTAGCTCACTCAAAAACTATGAGATTTGACATTTCGAAGACCTCACGCTACACTAGCGCCTCTAGTGGCGAATTCATTCGCGATAGCCCTCATTGCGTCGCCAATGTGTCAGCAAAATCATCCTTGACGGATTATCGTTTGCGACGGCTTGATGTCTGGATATTACGCGGATTTGTGCGAACGTTTTATTAGCACAATCTGAGCCGTGACGTATTGCACGCGACTTGCCTGGGGCGGTACTACGAAATTTCAAAATCGAACTTTGTATTATACCGTCCCTCTCACTCTCGTATTAAATAGTACCTATTAGTAACAGCGGGATGGCAACATCATCATCATCATCATCTCAGCCTATATACGTCCCACTGCTGGGCACAGGCCTCCTCTCAGAACAAGAGGGCTTGGGCCAAAGTTCCCACGCGGGTTTGTGCAGGTTTCCTCACGATGTTTTCCTTCACCGCAAAGCTCGTGGTAAATTTCAAATGTAACTCCGCAAATGAATTTCGAAAAACTCAGAGGTGCGAGCCGGGGTTTGAACCCACGACCCTCTGCTTGAGAGGCGATAGGTCAAAACACTAGGCCACCACGGCTTCGATGGCAACATACGAAGTTAGAATTTTTCACTTCGTAATATTAGTATAGCGGCTGAAACTGACCTCCGCCAGGCTTAAGTTGCATTTCCACCAATATTGTTCTCGTGAACCAATAGAAACGCTTCATTAACCTATCCTCGCACAACAGCGTTACTTCATCATTCATCAATAATTATTATTTGTCAATTCAATTATATTAACTACTTAAAAGAAATACACACACAATTAAATAAAACTTATTGCTCGATTTTAATCTTGTAAATTTTTACCGATAACATATCGATACGCGCGTTGTGCTTCACTAAGCATTGCCATAAGACCCATAAGTGCGAGTGAGCGCGCGATATGCTCCACTGTGATCGCTCTTTTTACTGCCGCGCGTGCAGCGACATTCTGCGCCAGGTATAGTGGAAACAGCTTGGCTAATAATCATGATGATGATGATGAAAGATAATGATTGTCGTACTTCTCGGTCCTTTGGAAAAAGAGGCTTGTTTTTTAACCCCCGACGCAAAAAGAGGGGTGCTATAAGTTTGAACGCTATGTGTGTCTGTATGTCTGTGTGTGTGACTGTCTGTGGCACCGTAGCTCTTAAACGGGTGGACCGATTTTTTTATTTGAAAGCTGGTTTTGTAGCGATGTTTCTTAGATATGTTTCATCAAAATCGGTTTAACCGTCTTTGAGATATTGAACTTTGAAATGACAAAGTCGAGGGTTTTCCAACTTTTTTTGGTTGGATTATTGTAGCTCCAAGTTGTACCGGTAAACTGTTGCTGTTAATAAGTATACAATGTTAAAACTTATAGTGCCTTGAAAGTGTTAAGTTTTATATCTACTTAGATAGATACGCGTGTTGGTAAACTTACCCCGCGTAGTTTACATTTTGCCTTATTAGTGTCGGGAAGTTTCGCTCTTCATACCGTAAAGTACATTGATGTTCTAGTATTCAAAACTACACTAACTATGGAAATGTATCCGTAGTGTATGAAACAAGAGTGCAAATAGAGTAATTTTGTATCTTTGTTACATAAACAACAACAAACAACAAGCATCACGCAACGAAACGTTACGCTTCAGAGCCACTTTTATATAGCAATTTTAGGTTTTTAGTTTGACAAAAAAGCATTGATAAAGCTGGCCGCATATACGAATATTGGATTTCCGAATCAATTTTGGATATTAATAAAATTTTAAATAAAAATAAGTCTTAATTTTATTTCATCATCAACCCAGCCTATAGGTATACGTCCCACTGCTGGGCACAGGTCTCCTCTCAGAACAAGAGGGCTTGGGCCATAGTTCCCACGCGGGCCCAGTGCGGATTGGGAACTTCACACGCACCATTGAATTGAGGGCTATCGTTTTTTGTCTCACTAGATGGCGCACTGTTGCGTGAGGTTTTTAAGTATGGCTTTCAAAGGCTGTTATTACGGGCGTGAAAACAAAGTTTAGATTAAAATCATATTTAATACACCTTAAAACCGTACCATAAAAATATCGAGCATGCCACAGTTTTGCATAGTCCCCGTTATGTTCGGAAAAAAGGGAGGACAAAGGTTTCCGAAAGACAAAACTGTCTCAAAACACAAACATTCATTGCCCCGGAACGCATATTTGCCATAATTAATTTCAGATATTGCAAAATATTCACAAAGTTATTCTAATTATAAATAAACCCGCGTAGCTCACCCAAAAACTATGAGATTTGACATTTCGGAGACCTCACGCTACACTAGCGCCTCTAGTGGCGAATTCATACGCGATAGCCCTCATTGCTTCGCAGGTTTGTGCAGGTTTCCTCACGATGTTTTCCTTCACCGCAAAGCTCGTGGTAAATTTCAAATGTAATTCCGCACATGAATTTCGAAAAACTCAGAGTTGCGAGCCGGGGTTTTGAACCCACGACCCTCTGTTTGAGAGGCGATAGGTCAAAACATTAGGCCACCACGGCTTATTTAATATAACAAAAATAAAAATAAATATACTTAACTAAACCTAACTTACTCTAATCCAAAAAAAAAATCGTTAAGCGTAACATAAATACTATCTAACATCCAAAACTAAAGTATCAATGCTTGTTTCTAAACTAATAACCTAGATGGCGTGTTTAAAAAATACTGTTCCTTTGTTAATCAACATTTTTATGATGTCCATAACAAAATGAGGTGAACACGTTTGACAAAAACGGTACAATATTGACAGACTTTCGGTGACTTCTTTACATAGTCTAATATAACCCACTTATATAATAAATGCGAAAGTTTGTAAGTCTGTTTGTTACTTCATCACGTCTAAACCGCTGAACCGATTTAGATGAAATTCGGTATACAGATAGTTTGAGTCCCGGGGAAGGGCATAGGATAGTTTTTATCCCGGAAAATTTTATCGTTCCAGCGGGATAGTGAATACCTAACTCTACGCGGACGGAGTCGCGGGTAACAGGCTAGTTTAATATAAAGTCATTCGCTTACGTCTTTACGCTTCGATCTTTTAATAAGGAAGAGTCAATGGACTTCTCATTCCAAACGCCATACTACACGCAACAGAATTGCTTATGGTTTAATGAGCCGATTGTTGTTGTTACTAAAACAAAACAAAAAACCAGCCAAGAGCGTATTGGACACGCCCAAAATAGGGTTCCGTAGCCATTACAAAAAAAATAAGTAATATTTTTCTAAGGACTTCGTATTTTATACGGAAACTTCCAAGTTTATTTTTTACCTTAGGCTGCTATTTACTCTTAAACTACTAATAATTCTCAAGCAAACTTAGCCGCTATAGTTCTCCTTGAAAGTTTGATATACTTACTACCATTCTGATTTTTTTCAAAATTTTCCACCCACCGGCTTAGATTTTAGAGGGGGGGGGGGGGAGCTCGATTTTAATGAAAATTTGCACTTTAATGTTGAATATTTTGCAAACAAATCACTGAATCAAAAAATCGGTTTATCAACTCCGTAATGGTTTTAAAAGACCTATCCAACGATACCCCACACTACAAGGTTGGATGAGAAAAAAAATCACCCCCACTTTACGTCTATGGGAGGTACACTAAAAATTTTTTTGTTGAAATTTTTATTGTACCATTTTGTCGGCATAGTTTACATACATATTCGTGCAAAATTACAGCTTTCTAGCATTGATAGTCCGTGAGCAAAGCCGCGGACGGACGGACAGACAGACAGACATACATGGCGAAACTATAAAGGTTCCGTTTTTGCCATTTTGGCTCCGAAACCCTAAAAAAAGATCTTTGAAACTAAGCGATGGATTTAAATGCTAATGTTCACCAACAGTAATATACATTTTTCATGTATTTAATGTATGATGACTTGATGACAAACGGGATGGACGGATGACCTCTGGTTAAAGTCGCGGGTCCACGGTAGATGCAGGCCGCTTTCCGCAACAGTGGACGTCCTACTTGCTGATTATAATGATGATGAAGATGATATTGGCTTGAAGGCCCCATAAAAAGATCAGATCTGTTCGCAAGACCGGCAGTTTGCTGATTTAGGACCATTTCGAGACATGCGCATTTTTTTCTGTTGTCATGAATAAATGTTTTTTCAATGGCCAAGGCAAGTGTACTAGTAAGTGATCAAGTTACTTAGAGGGTTTGATCAAGTCCACTTTCTGACACGGTGATCTCAAAGATGCGAACTCAAAAACCATCTGTAATGTTATGCTAATAAATGCAATGCAAAGGGCACACGCGGGGCGAGCGGGAGGGGCGAGGCAGACGCCAGCCGACCACGGTAACGAGCGGACGCATGTGCACTGGGCATTGGAAACAATACTATTTGTTATTTGTTAACTCCACCTACGACGTCGGAAGGACGTTACACCATCAAACATTTAGATACGCCAAGACAAATATATGTCTTTTAAATAGGAACTTATAATTTACCCATAATCTTAAGGGTCATCGCAAGGCGGATGCAAAATGTAACTTTATATGCCAACATAAATTACTGCCCGGAAAACTTCGCCATAACAAGACGTCCAGTGAATTTACCCACTGAATTACCCGAGTAGTTATAAATCTCTTCGTTTGTTCTTGTGGAAAAAGAAAAAGTGAAATGTTAGCTCTGTATGTGGAAAGTATTTTTGGAAATTAAATTTTCATAATTCGGGGTTGCATTTCATTCACGGTGGTACCTAAATAATGTAATTTAATGTATGTAATGTGTGTAAGTATGTATAATGTAATGTTTTGGCATCTTATTATGTCGGAAAAGTTTTGCTTTCTCAATTACCTCCACTAAACTTCAGTTGTTGAGAAAACAAGATCATCATCATCATCATCATCCCAGCCTATATACGTCCCACTGCTGGGCACAGGCCTCCTCTCAGAACAAGAGGACTTGGGCCATAGTTACCACGCGGGCCCAGTGCGGATTGGGAACTTCACACGCACCATTGAATTGCTTCGCAGGTTTGTGCAGGTTTCCTCACGATGTTTTCCTTCACCGCATAGCTCGTGGTAAATTTCAAATGTAATTCCGCACATGAATTTCGAAAAACTCAGAGGTGCGAGCCGGGGTTTGAACCCACGACCCTCTGCTTGAGAGGCGATAGGTCAAACCACTAGGCCACCACGGCAAAACAAGATAAATACGAACTATTCTGACAAAATACGATGGCAAAGCATTATTCAATAGATCTGTAACGTAGTGAATATGGATGTGATATTATGTCGTATATGAATTGAGGACCTTCGAAATCTTAGCTGAGGGGACTTCTTTAAATATACACAATACAATACAAAGACTCTTTATTGTACACCAGAAATAGTAAGCGATACAGACAACAATATTATATTTATTTATATAACTTATATGTATATATTTTTTTAGTTTCACTTTTTTTGTATTTTATGTTTAGGATATTTATACATAAATAGTTATGTTCCATGAGATTCTTCGAGGCCTTTCTGAAATCGCTACGGCGCATACACAAAAGTATCGTATTCTCATATCTCGACTAGGAGTGAAGCTGTCATAAGCTATTTGTATTTCATGTAATATATATCTTGCAAAATTGTTATCTTGCATTAGGAATTACATCTACGAGTATCTGAAACCGAGCATTCCCTGAAGGAATGAAATATATAGCATGTGCATTAAAGAAGGAAATAGTGTACTCGAGTTACTAGACAGGAGTGCTTTTGGATGTTTTTGATCGTTTTAAGCCAGAAGGGGGCTAATATTATGTTTTTCAAGCGTTTGTATATATCTGTAGTTCCTTGGCCATCTCTGTAGCCTAAGCTGCTGGAGGGTTTTCATCATTTAAAGTGTCATTACATTTGTCATAACTGTCGGAGTGACATAAAGGGTAAATAATATTCCAAAACGGCGTCTGCCAAAAAATATGGAGGGGATTTTTTATATGGTTATCAAATGAAAGCTAATAATTAGCCCATTTCAAATATCTTGTAATATAATGTACAATTATAACAATTTTAAACTACTGTTTCCACAGGAGCATTCAAAATATGAAATAATAAAATCATTTAAAAAATAAACAATAATAAATCCGAATGCCATAAAAAAAAGTTTTTCAACATTCGGGAAACGTTTCAGGGATTTTTTTAGCTAGTTACGATTTATAATGGATCACTCCTGCTGAAGTTTAAGATACCTACTCTATCTAGGTCTAGACTACTAGACTTTTTTTCCATTTCAGATTTTTTAAGGCAGTTAGATTTTTGAATAACACTCAGGTAATTTTTAATAATTTGTATTTACCTAGATACGTTCTTTATTATACTATAGTCTTTCTTCAATCAAACGTCAACATATCTGTTTCCAATCATTTTATGGGTGTCAATGGGCGTCGGGTTGTCGTCCATCAAATATTCGGTCTGCTAATTTCAGACCGTGTACATATTCACACACGAAGGCGCGCCCCTCCACAGCTTCAATGTGCACGAGTAAATCTCGCACTTATACGTTGTCTTAGTCTCAGTGTGCGTGACTGAAGGTACGTTTGCGACTGAGGACACGTTTGAGCTACGCACACATAGACTTGTCGCACGGGTATTTTTACAACTACAATTATAAATCTGTAATAAGACAAGACACGTGGACTTCAACTACGCTTAATCGATTCGCACTGCGGCTCCACGTTTTCTATAAAAGCGTACTCTACCTACACCATCCCCCTTAACCGTGTGACCGAAACCTTTACGAAATCTATTATATTAAAATCCCACGACCTTATTACAGCCTTTGTCTATGATAGGGTTAAACCCACAATACACGAAGGGTTAATGACGTATAACACTGATTCGCTCTAATGCGTTTTTAATGGCACTTTTCTATTGAAATGTCATTTACTACGGTGAAAGCGATTTATGACCTGACGCGGAATGTATGCGGAAAAAATTGGTGTTATATTTTAAATGTGGCTCAAGGGAAGAAATATGAACTTGCATAATATTATTTACTTGTGTAGACTGTGGAAAACGGTATTACCGAGTTTTACATTAGTAACAGTACCTTTCTACATGTAATTACTATACTACTATGTACTTGTAATTTTTTTTTCTCTGTGTATCTGTTTTCTGTATCGCTTATTATGTCTGGTGTACAATAAAGAGTCTTTGTATTGTATTGTATTGTATTGTAGTAAATGTAACTATGAAACCGATAAAAACGATCATCCGAAAGATTGAAATTAGTCGAACTGCTCCTGGCTTGACTGTTTCTATATAGAAGAGGTGTGTATTATCAAATCGAGACTAGAATACGATTGAGCACATAATATGTCGTTTTTGAATTATTACAAGAATTGACATTGTCAATGGTAGGTACAGTGTGCAGGTAAATGATAATACTTATTTTAGTACAAAAAAATTCAAAAGTTTCGGAAAAAATATAAATTGCATTATTTATTACTTACCTAATTTTTAAATTATATAATGAAATGAAATAAAATACTAATGATGTAATTATTATAAGAACACTTTTTAATGCTTAACCCCGAATGTGATTTTATAAATGTATTTTTTATAGTTAGGTACAGCGAATCATTAACATAATTACTAAAAAAATAATGAAAATTTTTTGAATACTTAAATAAAGTGACACTTAAGTAAGTGAGTGCGTGGTTGAGGTATTTTGACTACAAGTGACACTGTATTCACCAAGAATAGAGTTATAATAAATATATACGTAGTGAATGATTATGATGAAGTATACTTTGTAAATCTATTATGTATCAACTGTCTGCACTCAAATTATGAACATAATCACAATTATATATTAACTTATGATTATATCTATTCAGTATGTACTGCTGAGCTAACGTTACTTTCGAATGGTAAACTCGTTGACGGTTGCAAGGAGAAATCGACTAAGCGACATTTTTTCAAGATAGTGAGTTATTTACGTACATGTTCGGAATCAGTAGATTTTTTTCTGTCGTTTGAGCTATGACTCAAAATTTTCACAAAAAAATGTCGCTTAGTCAATTTCTCCTTACAACCGTCAATATATTGTAGGCCGAGTTGATGATGAGTCTGACCATGGTCAATTTGTCGGTCTTCCTACACGAATAAAATCGGGCCCTAGATTGGTTTTGACAATCCTAACTTACAAAAGAGTCAGATAAACGAGGTTTTCATGGTTTCAGGTGGCGTGTGGCAATGATAAAACCATTTCGGCTGACTGCCTCTACAATTGTTTGCTCATCAATATCGCGATCTCGTTTCTTCCTGGCACTGAAACACGCAAAAATGGAACAAAAAATGTGATACAAAATACGTTGTCAATTAGGTACATATATTTTACATTTTGTTATAATACGGTATTTGACAACTCTTGAATTTGCCATAACTTAATATTATTATGAAAATATAGATATACAGACAGTGTACATCGAAGAGAAAACTTAAATCGGCTGAAAATTGGATTTAAAGTGATTTTTTGAAAATCTATATGCCTGTCTCTTTCTCAAACGCTTTTCTCTACGCAGCAAGTATGGCGGTACTGGAGCGTGACGTCACATGCCAGTATGTCTTTCTCTGTCTAATCTTCAATTTCAAACCTTTATAACTTTGTTATTTGTTAAGGTAGCTTAAAAATTGTTTCTCTATTCGATAACAGGCATTGTATACTTAGTTTTAATTTATAAAATATATACAAAATAGTCAAATACCGTATTGAGACTTTACGAGTACATACGTTAGTTTAAGAAGACTCTAAATAGGTTTTTGCAAGCTTTTATTTAACTTTAAGCCCGGTTTAGACCTGCAAAGAATCGTGAAAGTTGCATTACATTGCGAGTCCGTAAAGACAACGAGTTCGTGGTGGTCAATCGAGCGCTGCAATGTTAATACAACTTGCACGATTTTTCTTGCAACAAAAAATATTGTTTCAAGTTCATTTTGATTCCTTTTCAGTGTTTTCAGATCGGATGACAATGCAAGTGCGGTCAGCAAAAGAAGAAGATTGTATTAAAAATAAAATAAAAATAACAAAATATTTATTATAATAACTGGTGACAAAAAACCCTTGGATGACTACACCCCGGCCCCTGTCAACCAGGTAACTAAGGTAGACTTGGTTTTTACGTTACTTTGGGGAGGTGAAGGCCCTGTGATTGTCCGCCATACGGTAAACAATGACGTAGGTAAACTTGCAGCCAGCTCCTGTGTTATATGGACTTCCTAACAAAATCTACCCTTCACAAAGCGATGTCTAATTTAATAAATTTTGATCTTCATTATGTCTATTGCTTTGAACCGTATTAACAAAACAATAAATTAAATTTCCAACTGTCCTTCCTATTGGTTCGCCAAAGCCATTTGTTCCCGAGATCTTAATCCAGATTATAAAAACATTCGGAATCAAAGTTTAGCGAAGTCATCAACTTACTGGATCCATACGGAATCATCATTTATCCCAAGTTTATCACCAACTCAACTTCAACTTTATTGTTTCTTCAACAAGGATAAATATGGACTCTCCGTGATGTGACATGTGATCTTATTACGTCGGAGTCGTCAGATCGCGTCCGAGTTAGAATTCGAGGAAGCAAAGAAGTTCTCCCTCTCATCTGCCGGAGTTCTTAAGTGAGATTTGTATGTACAACGTACAACTTATTAAGATGACGTTAGTAGACAAAAGACTTTATGAGCCATAACATTATAGGTATAAATAATACTACATAATGCATTTAACCCTTGTTATTTTTATTTGAACGTACGAAAATAGGTCAGTTTCAGTATAAGTCAATGGTTTTTAGAAAGGTTACATAGATTGCATAGTCTAAACATGCATGTTTCCTCTGCGGTTCCGTCTGGTACAGTGGCAATTACAGATATCAAAGCTGTCTCTATAGCTGCTTGTTTTTTTTTACATAACTGTAATGAGCCGTGTAGTTGCCCTTACCTTACCTAGACCTGACCTTAGACTGGTGGCTCAGATGTTTATAAAGTCACGTATGTATGTATATTACGTTTATTGTTTATGTTTAAGTTACATAATTATACAAAGGTTGGGCGCGCCTTCTTACACAGATAGTAGGTATCGCTAACCTAGTTAGAAAGCGAATAATAATAAATATTATGGGAATCTTGACACCAATTGACCTAGTCCCAATCTAAGCAAAGCTTGTAATATATACATAAATACATACTTAACTAAGTACATATTAAACATCCAAGACTTCAATCATTAAGCTTCATAGACAGGTTCTCTTACCACTAGGCCATCCGGTCATAATGCACCATCTTAATCCATACCTACTTCCATCCATACTTATAATATTATAATAGTGTGTGTGTTTGTGGTTTGACCTGATTTTTGGCATAGATATAGTTTATGGGCCAGAGAGTGACATAGGCTACTTTTTATACCGGAAAAATGCACAGTTCCCGAGGGAAAAGCGCGCGATAACCGAATTTCACGCGGGCGAAGCCGCGGGCAAAAGCAATTTTATTTATAACTTTACTTTTATTACAGATTTGATTCTAAGTCGATACGTTAAGTCTATATACGATATGCAGCTTGGTTGACGTAACTCGCGATTATCATGATCTAACTAGAAAGAGAGAGAGAGACAGAGAGAGAGAGATTTACACATATTCGATACACAAAAATACATTAGATAGAAAGAATAAAAATAACATCGAATAGTATATAGTGGGCCCCACTCAGCATGAAGTTACGGCAAGCCGCAACGCTGTTTTTCAGTGGGACCCAACTAACAGCAAATGCTCCTAAAATTATTGTTCTTTGTCTCCTTTAAGAAGATTAACAGAAGGCGTCTATGAGTTGTACATTTTTATAGTCGTTTCCCGTTTACAAACAATTCCTATTTGTCTTAATAAAAGGCAAATAGCTATGTCCGGGAATGCGACTAACTTTTTCCATTTATTTTTGGCATGACGGTAATGATGCTGTAAGTCATGTTATTTGTTGTCTTTGGCAATAAGGATGTGGAGATTGGGTTGCCTGAGTTTATTGGTACCATGACTCTTTAACATAACAACTATATTATACCTAACACAGCTGAAAAGGTGGGTGGTGCTAATTTTTTTCTAACTGCCACAGTAATGTTGCCGCATGTTGTGCTTGCAGGATCAAAATTTTGGAAGAAGACCTGGTTTAAGCTAAGCTAAGCGAAGAATACACACACACACACACACACACACACACACACACACACACACACAAACATCACGCCTGTATTCCCAAATGAGGTAGGCAGAGCACACGAAACGTTACCGCTTCGGAGCCATTTTTAGAAATGTTAGGATTTAAGTTTGACAAAAACGGTGCAATAGTGACAGGTTGCTAGCGTGTTGCCTACGATATACCTTAACCTATATGCTTAGTCGCCTCTTACGACTACCCACGGAAGAAGTGGAGAGGTGTAATTCTAAAACGACACCACACGGGTTGCAAGGAGTATGTATTTCATTAACCAATAGAAAGGCTTCATTTACATTATTGATGGAAACGCAGTTTTATTGACACTACTAAAACAAGCTAATGACACTACTAAAAGTAAAAATAAAAGTAAGTCTAATGGTTTAATGGTCTATGGTCTCTCAAGCTAACGATTGCGGGATCTAATTCAGACTCGCATCTCTAATTTTTTTTCAAAATTCATCTGCCAAATTACGTTTCAAATTTATTAGGTACGAACTTTATACGAGATGATGACGAAAATAACTACGAAATTGTTTTTTTCTTCAGCAACGGACTATTCGTCTTAATTTCTTTTATATTCCACAGATCATAGCCAAATTCCTTAATGACTATAGTTTGTAGTTTTTTATACAAAACAAGATGGCTACCGCAGACCTTGATATTTGCCGCCCTTACCAGAGTATACACAAATTTGTTTGTTACTTCACCGACCTCTACAGTTTGTATATTCAAATTACGGAGCCTCTAGTGAGAAGGGTCCGAATTATTAACATCGTTGTGTCTCGTTGAAATGTATTCAGGAATTAGCAGAATTAGTTGGCTAGTTCCACTAATTTTCTGTTTGCTCCGGGTCCATTTTCGTGTATTTTACCGCGGTTATAAATCATTTTGGGGTATATTTGAATTTGCTCTGGTGACCTTCGTTACTTTAGAGTTTATTTCAAAGGTTGGTTAGTTTAAGCTTATATCACGTAATTTACGAGTTGACCTATATCACGGCGTCGTTTGAATGCCCGGAGGTGGGCGTCTATTTGTTTGCATTAAGTTTATGCTACTGTTCGTAACATCAAATACCTATCCTAAACGTAATCCTCACTGGGAGGGGCGATACTTATACAGTTTTGCTCTTATCTTTTTCCACCGTTGATTATGTGTAATTAATTTACACTCATTTGTTTTAGTGGGGTTAGATGGTAAGTTTTTTTTTTCAAAAATATTTTTGATTTTAAATGATTTCAATTTTTTAAATACTCTTCACTATTTTCTTCCCTGTGTCATCCAATATCATACTAGTCAAAAGAAAATAACTGCCAATTGAGTTTCATGGGTAAAATGCATTCAAAAATATGGTTGTTTTTACTGAATACATTTAGAAAAAATCACAATCTATATCTATCTAACATCTTTAAAGGAACAATTCTTGCATTATATATTGCTCGTTTAAAGGTATTAGATATATTTCGGGGATCTCGGAAACGGCTCCAACGATTTCGATGAAATTTTCTATGTTGAGGTTTTCGGGGATCACAAATCGATCTAGCTTGGTCTTATCTCTGGGAAAACGCTTATTATCGAAATTTAGCCTGAGCAAAGCTTGGTCGTTCAGGTACTTAACATAACAATAGAACAAAGACAAGACATATGACTCTAAACAATAATGCAGTTAGTTGAACGAAAAGTAATGTATTGTGTTATGTTGAACCATAGTTAGACAAAGAATGTTATAAATAATTATATATTTTTTAACTACCAATAAAACTCACATGACCCCTATTTTCTTTTGGGTAGTATTCATCTTTAATTTCGATTATTTGAAACCAACAGCTTTCTTCAGCAGTGGGTGTAATTTGGCTGATTATGATGATGATGATGAGAGAGATAGAGAGAGGGAGAGAGAGAGAGATAAACATTTAGTTAGACATATTCGATACACATAAAAATACATTAGAGGGAAAGAATATAAAGTTAACAATGCAATAAGTAGTATAAAGTGGGCCCCACTCAGCATATCTTACGGCAAGCCGCACCGCTGTTTTTCAGTGAGACCCATTTAAAAGCTTAACATATAAAACATACAACACACTGTGACGACACGAATGCCAGCGGAAAGTAGTTCGAAAACAAACTTTCTGATCATGATTAAAACCAAGTAAGATTGTTTACGGTTTTGCCTAATAATACTAATATTATAAATGCAAAAGTGTGTGTTCGTATGTTTTTGTGTTTGTATGTTTGTCCGTCTTTCATGTCGAAACAGAGCGTCGGATCGACGTGATTTTTGGTATAGTGATAGTTTATGGGCCCGAGAGTGTCACAGGCTACTTTTTTTTTTTTTAAATAGCTTATAATGTGTCCCACTGCAGGGCAAAAGCCTCCCCTTTCTTATTCCACTCGTCTCTACTCTTGGCCAGCTCTTGCCAATCTGACTGGAATCGGTCCAGGTCGTCCCGCCATCTCCTCCTAGGTCTGCCTCTGCTCCGGTGCCCGTCGCATGGAACCCAATCGGTGATTACTTTGGCCCAGCGATCCGGATGCATGCGGCAGACGTGTCCCGCCCAGTCCCATTTATTTATCCCGGAAAAATGCACAGTTCCCGAGGGAACAGCGCGCGATAACCGAATTCCAATTCCGCGAAGCCGCGGGCAAAAGCTAGTGGAAGAATAAAAACTTAATAGACTAGCGCCCTGTCCCGTGTAGATTACGGAAAATGCGTGCTCACTGCTAACCCTGCCGGACTTGCGGTATTGTATGGCTTACAATTAATGTGTGTACATGCACCGGACACTTGTCCGGCGACGAAGCCATACAACACCGCAAAAAACGGTCCATTGTCCGGTGAAAACAACGGACGTCTACAAGCGGCCTACGACACTAAGGTATTGCTTGCCAAGTTTCAAGTCTCTAGCTCTTGAGCTATGCGTTGTCTGTCAGTCAGAACAGCCAAGATACTTTTTTTAGATGTAGGTAAATGTAGATAAAACGGGCACCGTTGTGTTTGAACGGAACCACATTTGATTACAGATACCCGTAAAGACGAAGCGTTGGCAGGCCTCCCACCAGGTGGACTGACGACATCGTGAGAGTAGCGGGAAACCGGTGGATGCAAGTGGCGAGTTGTCGTTCATTGTGGCGTTCTAAGGGGGAGGCCTTTGTCCAGCAGTGGACGTCTTCGGGCTGATGATGATGATGATGATGACCCGTAAAGCGGAAAGAGGGTTAAATATAAAGAGTTAATTTACAATCACCATCATTATCAACAGCTGGAAGACGTCCTCTGCTGAACACATGTCTCCCCCTTAAAACGCCAAAATGGACGACAACTTGCCACTTACATGCACCCGGTTTCTCGCAACTTTCACGATGCCGTCAGACCACCTGGTAGTCATTTACAATAAGTATTTTGAAAATCTTAGTATCACTGTACTGGTGATATGACTTACCACCAAGATTAAGTTCATATTTTTTTTTATTGATAAGCCAAATGAAAGAGTAAAGTACGTAGAATATTTATGCATATTTTTTACCTAATAGCCGACGGCCAACAAAGAGTCTTAAAATAGGTAATACCGCTCTGTTAAATAATTTATGCTTACTCCCTTTGCATTACATGATAGTTTACTGAGGTTGACAATATATTTTGCCTTAAATTTGTAATGGGTTACTTTGTACGTCACACTACACGCAGTTTTGTATTTGGTCTTACAACGAACCACTTAAGAATGACAATTTCATCCTAAATTCTAGCAAAAAAGCATCGTGAGCGTGAAATGGGCTCAAATAGTCTCCGATAGGTCTACGTAACGCCCATGATGAGGCTAAAATATTCCCGAAGTCAATAGCCTCTGTAATGGTGAGTGCGTCAGCGTCATTAGTTCATTACGTCCGTGGTTACGCCCAGTGATAGACGTTACGGGGTGACTAGAGGGGGGAAGAAAGCGGGATGGGTAGCGGAGCAAATTTTTAGTACGCTTATGGCTCCTCGCGCTCTGGACGGCCACGACCACGACCAGTGGCCGCAACGACCAGAGAGCTCTATTTCACCAATGGGTCAATTTTATTGTCAGTGACATATAATGTCGAGTAACAGTTAATTATTTGTATACAGTCAGAGGTATTCACTGCTGCTTTCTCTTGTCCGGAGAGAGTAAATGGATATACGGGTGCGCGGCCCCGACTTACTCTAGCTACTGTCGTTGCTATTCCCAAAAACCCTTTCCGCAATGACAGTATCCCTACCTTCTTCTCCTCTCTATCATTCTTTCCTGTCACTACTTGGTGGATTCCTTAGCTTTAGCTCTTAATAAATCACCTAGAAGAGGGAAACTTCGAATAAAAATCCGAAACAAGATCTCCTTAGATGTCTGCATCCAAACCTCTGTCTGATCATAGCGGTTATCCGTTCCATCAGGTCCAGAGGGGCACGGACGAGAGAGTGCATTAGCGCGAACATTCATGCACTTTAATATTTCCTGCACAATCTGACTGTTTCCTAACAACGGACTTCGAGCTTCACTCAAGAAATCGGGTACGTCAGCCACCTGAGAGCACATCAGCGACGCTCTCAGCTTTAGGAAATAATAGTCGCTGAAGCCGAATACGGCTAGGAGGAGATGAATGGCTTGTACCTAAATTTAATGATAGTTATGTGTTCCTAGTCGAAATTTATTTGTAGATTTGTTCATATTTGAGTTTTTAGCCTGTCTTGCGATTGGCTCATTTAGATATTTATCCAATCACGATCGTGACAGAAATGTCAAACGGACCTCACGATACTAACGCCATCTAGCGATATTTCCCCAACTGCACGCCAATGTCAGGAGATCAACCTCTAAGCTTCCCGCTCCGCTTATGCCCATGTCATGGCCCTAACCAGTTAATGGAGCCTGCCTGTCTGAGATACGCGCGCCTCGGCCAAGTATCGGCAAAGCAGCCATTCATTGTGACTTTACTATTGCGCACGCAGCTTTAAACACTCGGTAAATAGACGTGTTCATTCTCAGAGGTTGTTGGGAAATTAGGTTATCTTCAAACTGGGGCAGAAAATAACAGTAAGTAACTTAATTATTCTTTGACGGCTAACAATTGTGGCTCATTTTGACTCCAAGTACCTGCTACCAGTAGGTGTTTCTTCGCTCCGATTTTTGGCCGGAGGGTGCGCTGTTCTGTCGTTTTAGGAAAGCAACGAAGACGACACTCAAAATTGTCTAAGTAATACAGTCGAGTTCATAAACTTGTGAGCAAAAATTTGATCAAAAATATCTGAACACGCTTCTACGCCGTTAACAATAGAGTCATGTTCAGATATTTTTGATCAAATTTTTGCTCACAAGTTTATGAACTTGGCTGTACACAGCACACGCCACGGCGTCTCGCGGTAGCAGCGGTCGGCGAAGGTGGTGTGTGCTCCTAGAGAAAGGACTACGAATTAGTTCGAAACATGTCAAGTTAAACTCAAGAAAAGAATGAACCTATGCTTGACGTCCCAAAAAAAACTCCGTATCAGTCTTACAAGACTTTTTTCCTTTCCTTTACTCCTTTTGACCTATATTCCCGTACTGGATACAATAATTTAATCAAACCTAAAGCTCGACCGAACCTTAAACCTTGACAAAATCAAGCCCAACATAACATTATCATACCTTACGGCCTCTTCGCACGTTCTTGCCTCCTTAAGGGGCATAAACGCGGATTCTTGCCTCTTGCCTGACACCTCGCGTTGCCGGCTGTCTCATATATTTTTGCCTAAAGCCCAATAAGCGAGGCCACGGCAAGTTTGCCGTCGTCCTCTAATTAATTTCTACTCCGAGCCAACCTTGCAGCTTGGTGTTCAAGTTGCGATAGCGAAGCGGCTTTGTTTTTAATCCCCAAATAAAGAGAGTATTATAAGTTTGACAGCTGTGTGTGTCTATCGGTATCTGTTCCGGCATCACACTTTAGTTTAATTGTTGTTTGTTTGCATACATTGATCAATGATCAAAGTGTACTGCATTAAAGGCGTGGCTATACTTTGAATCAATATGACGATGAAAAAACCTTTACAGGGACATTCGGTCAAAGCTAAACCGATTACCTCCTATACCTAATTATCTATTCATGTAGTGTTTATGTATCTAGATATAGTACATCTGCATATCAATCCAAGTATCACCAACATTTATGCTAAACCAGTATCCAATTTGCAACCGCAATGACACACTCTCTCTTTATCGTGCGTGTTTTCCTATGTATTTTTAATAATATTGTTGTGTCTTGTGTAGTTGTGAAAATGTATTTTCTTTTTCCTGAAATATTCCAAAAGATTTAAAGATATCCTGTTAATAAATAAGCTCTCTTTCTTCCCATGGTTTCCAGGTTTAACATCTCCCTGGAAAAAGATCTTTCTACTATGATCTTTCACCACACCCGCATACTCTTATGCCTTGCACCAGCTTGCGGCACTTACCATAAAAGCGATAGTGTGACTTCACAAAGCTCTGAATTGGTGGGATTAATTTTGTAGCCGCGCCGTTTGCATATTTTTCATACAATTTATTTCAATGCCGGTTAATTAATATTGCAATTACACATGCACCTGAAATGTTGTGTTGTTGCCGAAGCATGTATGTTGGCAACATGTTTATTTTGTTATAATATCTGTGTTTTTATGAATTAATGTGCAAAATCTCGCTTTTAAGCTTCACCGTCATCATCATCAGCCGGTCGACTACTGTTGAACAAAGGCCTTCTCCAAAGAACGCTGCAATGAACAACTTACCAGCTGCTGTAGCAGCTACTACTAGAGAGAGCCCTAATAAGGCTGCGTCTTCTGATTTGTGATCGTCACTCGAGAACCTTTCGCCCCGTTAAATTTATTTCCTTGGAGCAATGTGGCCTGCCCAGTGTCCATGGTCACTTCAACTTTATAAAGAATCCAGCACACTTACAAATCATTGTAATGACTTTTGAAGATCTTAGTAGTAACTACACCGTCAGTTTTCACCTTATAAGAATCTATGCTAGTGGTGGGACGGGAAAACTGGATTATAATTGATACGGATTTTCGAGGACCCGTTTATTTGGAAGACGTTCATAAAAATAATGACACTCAACATGATGAAGCCTTCGATGTCATATTATTTAAAAATTCGCAAGATAAATAAACTTCTTATAAACTTCTACGAATGTCGAGAAATATGCCTGGCAAATTTTAAGTCTCTAGCTTCACTGGGTATGGATTATCTATCAATCATTTGCGTTATTTTGATGCTGTGATCAGGATCAGGATCAGGATTTATTCCTCACTAGGGACATAGGGCTCGTAGGAAAAGCGTTATTTTTTAATCAACTTAAAAAATATATCATCATAGCAATTTTTTTTATTCAACTGGATGGCAAACGAGCAAGTGGGTCTCCTGATGGTAAGAGATCACCACCGCCCATAGACACCTGCAATACCAGGGGGATTGCAGATGTGTTGCCAACCTAGAGGCAAATGTGCATAGAGCCGGAATCTCATGAAATTGACGCCACACCACCAAATTCTACAATCTCACCCCCATTCACTCATTAAAATCCCCGCAATGCCCCTACGTGTTCTAACGACACTGGATCCCCACGATATTGTGCACCGGTAAGAATATCACAGTCCAGTGGTACCGAAACTTAGAGGGATAAAATTGAGAATCTTAAAGAGCAAGATGACAATCGGCAGTGACTATAAACATGACTGGAAAAGTGATACTTTTCTTGCTGACCGAGTGACAGAAAAGCAGGAGAAAAGAGTCTCCGTTTCAGCCTGGCCAAAAAAAATGCTTCCATGTGTCGGTCTGGCTCGGCTATTAAATTGTCCACTATAGATTGCATTTCTCAACCGATGCTCCTAGAATATTGTAACCAAGTTCGCTATAATAGTTTTTTGTCGTTTTACCTAGTTTTTGGAAATTTATGAAAATGACTATAATAGAAATTGAAGTTAAAACGTAAAAATCATGTTTCAGCCACTTTAAAAAAAACTCGCGCGGTCTAACAGGTCACAAAGCAAGCTATTGCTATATGAATTAGGCTATTTTATCGTTAAAATATTCTCGAACGAATGGCAAACATAGATAAATCGCAAGACGTAGCCTTCCACTAAGTGGATAGACAACAATGCGTGAATTATAGGCAACGGGTGTATGCAGGTAGCAAGTTGACGTTCATTGTAGCGCTGTAGGAGGAGGCCTTTCTTCAAAATAGTGGTCTTGTGGCTGATAGAGATGACGCCATTTCCATGTGAGACTCGAAAAGCCGCGGGAACGAGTAACTTCCAAGTAAAGGTTAGGAACCACTGTCCATTGCTAGGAAAACAGTGTCAGCGTACCTCTACCGCCATTTATTATGCAATTTTAATGAAAACTGAACGCTACGGGGTATACCGGAAATTCCTGGTTATGTTGTTAGTAGTTATGGTAATTCTGTAGTTTGGATGCCGGGAAATAAAGGAAATGGTATACTTATTGGGTTAGATACTCTTTTTTTTTAGAGGACGTTCTTGCAAGCGTGTATTTTACCGATATTGGGTAAAAAAATTATGACAATCCGAATTCAACTTCATCATCATCATCTCAGCCGTAGGACGTCCACTGTTGGACATAGGCCTCCCTCACAGACCTCCAGTTGCTTCGGTTGGCAGCGGCCTGCATCCACCGTGAACCTGCGGCTTTAACTAGGTCATCCGTCCATCTTGTTGGTGGACGTCCTACGTTGCGCTTGCCGATCCGCGGCCTCCACTCGAGAACTTCAACTTATTGGGTTAGAAACATAATTTTATGATGGGTATTGTAAAGTAAACGTCCGAGTCCGAGTGTTCGACACGCTAACGCCCAATAGATGTCACTCTGTTGTCACCTCTATTGCAACTTTTGGGGCAGTGACGATCACTCGTACGTTTACCTTATTTTGAAGTTGGGAATTTTATGATGGTTTCCAGTACCATAGATTACCAAGTAATAATTAAGTTGTGAAGTCCCCAATCCCAAGTGGGCCTTATAAAAAAATCATCGTCATCATCATCATCGTATCAGCTATAGGACGTCCACTGATAGACACAGGCCTCCCTAATAGACCTCCAGTTGATTCGGCTGGTAGTGGCCATTATCATCACCAGCCGGAAGACGTCCACTGCTGAACAAAGGCCTCCCCCTTAGGACGCCACAATAAACGACAACTCGCCACTGCATCCACCGGTTTCCCGCAACTCTCACGATGTCGCGTCGTCTTCCGGTTCGTGATCGCCACTCGAGGACTTTTCTCCCCCAACGGTTACTTGTTCTTCGAGCAATGTGGCCCGCCCATTGCCACTTCAACTTGCATATTTTTCCAGCTATGTCGGCCATTATAAGTACTTAATTACCCCGACTAAGTACCTCTGCGTCGCACAGCGGCAGTAACGCTAGAACTTGCGAAGTATATCGAACACTAAGTTAATTGGCCTTGAGAAACGCTGACCGCTAAGCTGCCGTGTGGAGAGGCCATTACACGAGCGTGTGGTACACCCCTAAGATTTTAATGGTTTACTCGCCGGAATGGGGTTTAACGCCTTTCGTAGACAATTTTAGATACACAGAGAAGAAGAGTCTGTCCAGAGTTTTTTTTTAATATATGAAAGCGGGAAAACGAGCGGGCGGGTCAACTGATGGAAAGCAATCGGGATTCTTTCGACTGTCATGATTTTAGTTTAGTTTATTTATTAATTCAATATATCATTACATTATAATTTTACATAAATGTCAGTTAAAAGAATTTATTTTATAAGTCATAATGTAATGTTTGTCACAATTATTGTTAGTCATAAAAAAATCCCGCTAAAACCATACATTTTGCATAATTTTTTAATGGTTTTGTTTTATAAACAGTTCTGAAAAATAAATGTTTTCAGAGAAAAAAAGAGTTATGTCAAACATTACATTATGAAAAACAATACATTATGACTAACAATTTTCGACCGGTCGTCATAGATTTTTTTTATTTCCTTTTTACAAAAAAAAAGTATAGGTAAACAAACAAAAAAAAAATCCGGAATATCGAAAATACAAACTGAAACATTGATGCACAGAAAAACCAAAAAAGAGACCAACGCTGGGAATCGAACCCAGGTTCTCAGCATTCCGTGCCGCGTGCTATACCGCTATACCACCACTGGACAGGCGTACAGACAGGAATTTCTCCTATGCACCACATATCTCAGCTTGTTTGTTTCTTATTTAGTCACTTAAGCAGCGACACTAGCGACATCTATGATGTAGCCCTCATGGAGAAACTTAACAAAAAAAGTAAACAAAATTTACTTTATTTAATTTTTTTATTTGGAGTTGAAATAAAAAATACAAAAAGACTCCAAAAACCAATCTTAAAATTCCGGAATTTCGCAAAATTGCCGTTGGGTTTCAAAAATTACGTCTAGGTCTTGACGTTGAATGAAAGACAGCCGTACCAAACAAGTCTCTAATCCTGGCAGTTTTATTTCTATCCCGTGGGAATATTGCGATAAAAACTAGCCTCCAAGTTATTTTTAGGATTTAAATATCACATTGCTAATTTCATACAAATCTTGTCTAGTTCTTTTAGATCCAGCATGCGGCAAACATGGCCAGCCCAGCCCACTTCAGATTAGACGCCGTTCGACCTACTACATCAATCGATTGTCCCATGATTGTTTACTTTGACCCAGAGTTGGGAGTGGGCCTTCAGTAATGGTTTTTATTTTTTATTATTTAAGAACTTCGGTTGAATAACTAATCTACGGGCTTAACTAACAGTTTTAGCGAGTCCTGTGAAAATTTCCAACCGCGCGTTCAGCAAAATAGAATTTGTGCCAAAATTCAAGAGCGGGTGTTAGCCAAAGTTCCTAACGGGATTAATAGCAGTTGCCTCCGGAGCGCCACGAGGTATCGGAAATTTTGCACCTGTAGTTAATTGTTCAAGTTGATATAGAGCTGGGATTTTGATAATAAACAATTTATTGAACTTGTCTTGTAAATAAGTTTTTGGTAAAAAAATATTTTTAATACAATTTTCTGCCTACTGTACTTCTTGTTGACTGTACTTGCATTGCCTCCCAAACTACATTTGCATACTTACCAAATTCTAAGTCGACGCCATTAACCGTTGACGAGTTCCGTCCTGCGAAGACGATCCTGGCCAGACTACCAGGATGTAACTAGCAGATTATTGTATTGTCACGCAATTTACATAAGTATACCAAATTTCAAGTCAATCCAACTACTGGAATTTGGTCGAATTCAACATGCAAGATTTGATTACAGACAGACAGACAGACAACGGGACAGGTGAAACTAAATAAAAGTGTTATCATTATCTTCATTATCAGCCGTAGGACATTCACTATTGAATTTAGGCCTCCCCCATAGACCTCTAGTTGTTTCGGTTGGATGCGGCTTTGCATCCACCATGAACCCGCGGCTTTAACCAGGTCACACGTCCATCTCGTTGGTTGACGTCCTTCGCTGCGCTCCCTGATATGCGGTTAAAAAGTGAAAAACAAAAGCAGAAATCGTGAAATTCACAATTCTGGGGGGAGACCTATACCCTAGTGAATAAATAGACTGGACAATACATCAAAATGTACGTTCGTGTTTATGAAAACAAAAGTGGCATTTCTATAAAAACTGCTGTTGAAAGATGTTAATTACATACACACGGTTATGTGAACTAGGTAACTACAATACCAGCAACGCAGAATCTAGCTGAATACATTTTTTTCTTAGCTTATTAAGTAAATTTTCCCAATGATAAAAGCATTGTTTTCATGGCCACTCCTCCTTGTTAAGAACATACTTCTGTCAATACAATAACAATAATACAACCAAATACACAACAACAAAACAAATACAAACAAATGACTCTTTATTGTGCACCACAGATAGGAAGCGATACAGAAAACATGTGTCACAGATAGAAAAATTACAAGGTAAGCAATAGGCGGCCTTATCGTCCCAGAGCGATCTCTTCCAGGCTACCTACTATGATGCCAATGTATAAGATGTAGGTAAGTACAAGTCGACCTGTCATCTTCTTTTTGGTCCGCCTCTGCTTCAATGTACAGTGGAGTTCATAAACTTGTGAGTAAAAATTTGATCAAAAATATCTGAACACGACCCTATTGTTAACGCCGTAGAGTCGTGTTCATAAATTTTTGATCAAATTTTTTCTCACATGTTTATGAACTCGACTGTATCCACAGAATCCAACGGGTAGGTAGCGATTTCGGCCCATCAGTGTGGGTGTATACGGCAGACATAATCAGTTCTCCTATTCAAGCTTCGGTATTTGAAATACATTAGAACATCAAAAATGTTTCCTATCGAGTCTATAGCTAAAAGAGTAATGAGCTTGTGTGGGAGTATCTTTATCTACCTACTGTTCAGTTGCTTAAAGTCTAATAAAACATATCGGCCACTAAATCCAAATACACATAAAATAAACTATCTGTGCAACGAACAATTGATTTGCATCCACTTTGCTGTCGGTGGCTGATCGCAAGTCCTTATCGTAAAAAAAGGCGGCAGTCAGCTGTATATATCATTGCGGTTGTGCTCAGTTTCTTGTAAATAATAACAAATATACGCCTAAAAACTAGCCGGTGCGGACTAAACTTTAGTCATACATCGAATCAGTCACTATTCGAAGCTATCTTTCAGCTTCTTGCAAAGCTTCCATTTCTGTCTACCAATTTCTTAGACGAACACATGAGTAAAATTTAGTAGCATTTTCTTAAACTTCGTCCAAATTAAAACTGACCGGAATTCCCACGCGATCGTCGAATAAAATAAAAATAAAAAGCGGTATAAATCCTTGATATTCGTCTCATTAGCCATAATTCAGTGCGAGTAGGCATTTCTCCGTTGGAATTCGAGCCATATTTCAGCGCCCAAGCGGTCGTTCAATTTAGAATGTGGTGCAAGCCAGGGACGAAAGCGCATAGGTACTTCTCGTAAGCAAAAGGCGATGGTGAGGCTTTTATCGATACATGTCAGTGTTGTACTCACAGACGTTAGATGTGGTCGTTGATTGTACTGACTGACTGACAGACAACGCATAATCAGAACCACTGCAGCTAGAAACTGTAGATTTAGCAAACATTTAGCTTGAGTATCATATAGGTGCAATAAGAAGTGAATCAGGGCAGGAACAATATTTTAGACTATCGCGGTCATTACTAATTGACCACGTGACACGACACGATACGACACGAGACATCCACCACACATCACACGACTTTAGTCGTAAGCTTCGTTAAAATCAAGGTACACGGAACAAAACCCGAATTTAAATCATAAAATCAGGGCAGAATGAATGAAAGGGCAGGCAAATCTGTTTCTTCAAAGATGATGGAAGAGCCATTATCTTTCTTCTTTTGTTTTTAAGCCTCTCACGCTCATCTTCTTGTTTTGCACCACAAAGTCACGCCTCCGCCTGTGTTTGAGAAGATAATTTTCTTCTTAATTAACCTGCTTTGAATAGCGCATTTAATTACAGCATCGAACGTGAGTGTGACGAGCGAGTTTTTATAATTAGAGCGTGTCAAGAGTTCGCTTTATTGAATCCTAGGAACTTGTCACTTTGTTTTATGTTTACTTTGTCGTAAGTATTGTTAATTTGACAGAGTTTTAGGGTGGCCGTCATGTAGCTGCCGGGAGAAACCCCAGCAGTGAGTCCATTTCATTTTCCTGCTACTGTTTCTACGAGTAGTCGGCTACAGACCTGATGTTGTGATTATAAAAAAATAAAAATCTTAAATGAATGTAAATTTTATTTAGTAAGTATACAGACACAAAGATAATAACAATCAACAGTTTTAATAGAATTTTTTTTTAATCAAAAATTAGCATTGCTATACCACGATGAAACGCTTTTTATTGGTTAATTTACTTGAAAAGTTTCTATTAATTATTAATACATTTTTATTATTAGTTATTTCAGAACAAATTTCTGGTCAGATTAATATTTATATGTCAGATTTTACGTAAACACGTTTTTATTTACCTGGGTTATAGTATTTCCTGTAGTTCAATGCTTAGCACCAGATATTGATTAAGTATCTGCATTTTCATCTCGGTAGACATTATTGAATCTAACCAAAATCTTACCATGACAAAATAGCACGTCTAGTTCCTTCATCAGAAACTACGCTATTTATCAAAAAGGTCCTCCATTTCATCCAACAGACCGTAATAATCACCCACAATAAGACGATCCACGAACTTTGATAAAGATAGAAGAAGTGGGTGTCTAAAGACTCACCCCAGAAGAAAGGGAAGGAGTGGGAAAAGAGTAAGTGGCCGGCGAGGGTAGCTATGGAGGCAAAGCCGCAGTGTGATATTATACTGCTTGAGAATTTGCGGACTTCTGTTATAAAGTAGATTAAAGTATAAAAGTCGATGGAGAGGGCTGAGAGCACGAAGACGACTGCTATTGGCCTGAAAAGAAAATAAGTTTTTGGTAAAAAAAAAACATTTTTAATACAAGCTTTTTTTGCTGACTGTACTTATTTGGGGAGGATGCTCGATTGTAATGAAAATTTGCACTTTAAAGTTTGATGTTTCGCAAAAAAATCAATGAATCGAAAAATCGTCTTAGCAGACCCCTAATGAACTAGACAAACTATAGGGTTGGATGAGAAAAAAAAATCACCTTCACTTTACGTCTATATAGGAGGTACCCCAAAAATATTTTTTATTTTACCATTTTGTCGGCATAGTTTACATATATACCCGTGCAAAATTACAGCTTTCTAGCATTGAAAGTCCCTGAGCAGAGCTGCGGACGGACGGACAGACAGACAGACAGACATGGCGAAACTATAAGGGTTCCGTTTTCCACTTATGCCTACAAATAAACTCTTTGTAATTTCCTATAGAGCCGTAAAGCGCTGGATCATTCCTAGCCTAGACCTCTGTACTTTTATGATTTTGCTTTTTCGGCCGCTTCAGATACTGCACCAGCTTTATTGCAAGTTGCAATTATGATATATCTGATAATAGAAACGTCACAGACACAACATTAGTCAATTTGTATTGAAAAAGACATTTTATTGTTGCCTTCTGCTCTGGATGAAAAAAAAATATACCGCGATGAAAAACGATTAGAAAAAGGCTACATGAAAAATAATACGTTGCGAATTAGAAAACCGGTGAGAAGAAAAACTTATATTAGATTTTTTGCTATTGAGGTAAAATGCGATTAGATGAACCGCTACAAAAAGTATGCTTTTGAGGTAAAAGACAAACAAAATGATCGAAACACAACTTGCAAATATCCTGATCACAATTATTCAGAATTTAATCAGTTAATTTTGTTGAAACTCCAAACTTTGAATTCATATTAGGATTCATAAAGTACGGTTCGACGGCCCAAATATTAGTTTGTCTCAAATTGTGGATCTGTTTGGGCTTGTAAACAGTGCTCTATCCTCGGTTTGTGTAAACGAAATAAGTGAATTATCAGTTTATTTTGGTTAACTATATTATTGCTTCCGTTTTAGTCAAGAACTAACTCGGTTATTGTTATTATCGGGATGAGGCATGATAAATAATGCATAGAACAATTAATAGTGTGTTAAATTTTGAATGAAGCCAATAAATGTAATTTTAAAACATATGGGAATCTATATTTGTTTTCGTAATAATAGTTTAGTGTTTTGACATAATGACCTCTCAAGCAGAAAGTCCTGATTTCGAGTATGGGCTCTCAGTTTTTCAGATAAAACTTTTCAATGAAGAAAAACAGCGTTAGAATACCTGTAGGTATACAACTACGCAGCAGTTCAACTGTGTATGTGAAGTTTCCGGCTCACACATAGTCCGCGAGAGAATTACATCCCAAGCCCTCTAATTCTGAAGCCGAGTTTAGACTTGCAAGTAAATCTTGCAAGTTGCATTACATTGCGAGGCCGTAAGCCGAGCCAACAAGTTTGTAGTGGTCAATCGAGCGCCGCAATGTAATGCAACTGGCACGATTTTTCTTGCAAGTCTAAACTCGGCTTGAGTGCCATGGAGAAGGAGTGTACATACAAGGTGTCTTATTATTTCAGCAGATGGTTGCACTTTGTCTGAACACCTCTGTAAAGATTTTTCATCTGAATACTTGATATACGTGTGTTTATTCTATAAAAGATTTCTTAAACATGAAGCCCAAAAACGAGTAAACTTAGTTTTAACTTTTAGATTAAGGTGATCGCTTTATTTTGCTTCATAGTTTTCACAGCTGAACAAAATCAAGTGGTTTTATTGTTTGCATGCTTACCCAAGCCGAATTTGGCGCACAGTGAATAACATGTATTATGTACCATCTTGTATGTACCCATTTTCTGCAATAAACTTTATCTTATCTTATCTTACAACATTAAGGGGCTGTTTCACTATCCATTGATTAGTGTTAACTGACGGTTAAATGGGATGCCGTCTCCGTCTATTCGAACAAAACAAATAGAGACGGCATCACATTTAACCGTCAGTTAACACTAATCAATGGATGGTGAAACAGCACCTTAGTTTTTTTAATAGGTAGGTAGATAAAGATGAAACCGTCGCGAATTGGTAAGCGCAGCGTACGACGTCCACCAACGAGATGGACGGATGACCTGGTTAAAGCCGCGGGTTCAAGTTGAATGCAGGCCACTTCCATCCGAAGCAACTGGAGGTCAATGGAGGAGGCCTTTGTCCAACAATGGACGTCCTACGGCTCATATGATGATGATGATGATGAAAAATGAAACAATACGTACCAAAGATTGAAACTAAGTACTCTTGACATGATAGCTAAAGTGATGCCCGCCAAGCAAAGCAAGAAGGCCCATAAGTGCCATAGCTTCGTTCGATCCGAATGGGTTTCTTGGACATAAATGACACCAGCCTTGAGACCGACTAATGCTGTCAATATTGAAGAAACGAATCCTGTAAAAAATAAATAGATACCAAATAAGTTCTTTGAAATGATCCTTTTAAAAAAAGGTTAAAACTGTGTTTGCATTGTTATCTAAACACCAGCCACGTAGCGTGGGTATGACCTGCCCGGGGCGGGAGAAAATTTTGCCGCTTCTTGTTTAGGTTTTAAAAAACTATAGTATACAAGATGTCATTATTGTAGTGTGGTGAGAAACACTCATTTCGAGGCTTAACATGCCCTCCGCTCTGCTTTCAGAGCATGACATGAGTGCGTGTGAGCTAACTTTGGGGGCGGCAGACGTGAGCTTGCCTTTGGAATCCAAAAGCTTAATTGTTCCATCATCCCAGCCTATATACGTCCCACTGCTGGGCACAGGCCTCCTCTCTGAACAAGAGGGCTTGGGCCATAGTTCCCACGCGGGCCCAGTGCGGATTGGGAACTTCACACACACCATTGAATTGCTTCGCAGATTTGTGCAGGTTTCCTCACGATGTTTTCCTTCACCGCAAAGCTCGTGGTAAATTTCAAATGTAATTCCGCACATGAATGAAAAGCTTAATTGTTACTTGACCTGAAATGGTTATTATTATAAATAATTGTAATATAATATAATAATAATTATTAATTTAATATTTTTTTTTATTAATTTATGACGGTGGAAGCATTCTACACTTCCGCTGAACGTAGTTATAGTTAGTGTTTAGTTTTGTGACTAAGGGACCCCGTACATCCCTGTATTATTATTATTATTTTTTGTATTTTTTTCTTTAATTGTATACTGTAGTTTTTAAGTATTTTATTTGTAAAATAATTTTATTTCGGCGCATTCTTCTTGGCAATGATGGTCTTTCCGAAAGCGCTGGTAGTTTAAAAAATGACGTGTAAAAGTGCCTATTGCGGCCTATTTACTGAATAAATGATTTGAATTTGAATTTTGAATTTGAACTTAAAGAGTCTCGAGGCGTAACGACTCAAAGGACGCAAAGACGATTTCTTTCATCCATGCGCATAAAATAAGCCAATTTAATTCTCAAATACAGTCGAGTCTTTAAGACTCTGGAGTCTTAAGGGTTCGAGTCTTTAAGCCTCGAAATGAGCGTTATCCACGACTCTACATTATTGTACCATTCAATTATGGAAAGGGGATTCCCTGAACTCGTCACAATATAAGTAGGTACATAATGGAAAATTTCGTGCTCATTCTAATCGGTCCGAATAGTAGGTGCGACAAAACTTTGAAATATTTTTCAGCTTTACTTATTATGGAATTTAGCCGCCCGGAGCAGAACGCCCCACCCACTACACTAATTTCTAAGTTAATTTCGCTTGGAGATACAGAATCTATAAAACATTTAAACTTACAGGCTAGCAAACTGTCACTCATCATCATCATCATCAGTATGTTCGTCAAATACTCTAACGCCACTGAGCACAAAAAGCCGCCCTGCGAAGATCCGCTCCACCGGTCTGAACGTCCTACGCTACGTTTGCCGATATCAAGAACTCGTCTACTTAAACTGTCACTATTGTACCGTATTTGTCAAACTTAAAACCAAAAATTGCTAAAAGTGGCTCCGATAAGCGGTTTCGTGTACTCTGCCTACCCCATTTGGGAATACAAGCGTGATATTTGTGATCCTTGTGGTGTGTTTAAACTTACCCATCAATCCTTTGGTAAAGACGTAGTAGTAGTCAACATGAAACACCTCATCTCGATTTACGCTGAGTAAATTTTTATTGAACACTTCACCAAATATGTCATCTTTGCATTGGAGACTTTCGCTAACTGACGTCCAGTTCCCTTGTAACTCCGATTCAGGGCTCCTAAAAAGAATACTGCATAATGAAATAACCTAGCACAGCAAAACCTGTAGGGTCTACCAGGTTGTCTTAAAAACTTGAAATTTTGGTTTGGAGCATAACCAATAAAAACAAGTCTGAAAGTCTTAAACTTTTTCGTCTCTGTCTATGTCAGTATCTTATTACAAAATTATCCCATACTAGGTACATTAAGAACAAAGCTTTGCTAATACTGGAGCTTCATAGATAATTTGTCTACAATTTGGATGGAATTCTCAGTGCGCGAGTCCGATTCGCACTGAACCGGTTTTTTTTCTAATCATTGTCCTATATAACTATCACTTATAAACATTTTTTTTCTACTGTCAAATATTTAGGTATTCTTTCGTGTAATTAAGAGACATACAATGTGTACATACGAGTTCTGACCATATGTTAGTTCTCAGATTACTTTAAACAATTTGTTATCTCTGTAATAATATTTTATCTCAAGCAGGACATCGTGTTATACACCAACACGAGGAACTTTCAAACTTAATCCATTAACGATTGTTCTAGAAAAAAACACCGTCCAACTAACCGTTGTCTGCAGTTTAACCAAGTTTAAACCTGCTTAGTTAAGGAGACGCAAACAACAGAGCGCAGTGAGTGACGCAATTCTTGTGAGGCTAGTCTATTACAAAAGGACTTTAGGTGCAGTTGAAAAAATGACGTCATTTTGTTTATATGGTGATAGTCATTGTGGCCCTGCTAATAACTTAAAATAATGTAGTTAGTCTCTTCAGTACAGTCGCCATCTAATATATGTTACGATATAATTATAAGAATTTCAGTAACGTTCCATAAAACCCGCGCCAAATTTCATGTCTCTAAAGCTGCGTTTCAACTAGAGAAGTGCGAGGAATGCAACACGAAATAATGTAACATCTCTGTATTTATGCGCTTTGACTTTTTTTTCCACTAAAGCTGTGCTGTGCTGTGCGAGGATAGGTGATAAATGAAGCGATTCTATTGGTTCATGAATGACAAACACGTCCTCGCAACACATCTTCGCTCATCTCTGGTAGGAACGCAGCCTTTTCCTAGCAGTTGTTAACGCGCTAATGTTATATTAGAATAGTTTATAATATAGTCGTCCTTAAATTTTCTGATTTTCTGCGTAACTTTTTTAACTTTATTCTTCGTTAGAAGTTTCTTCGAATGCATTGGAAAACTTCAAGAAATGCATGAAATTGCTAAAGTTGTTCTCAAGTTAAGACGTAACCAATGGAAAATAGTGATTCACTTTTATTTAAATAAGATATACTTAGGATTTATTTTTTATTGTAATAGGTACTTACAGTAAGCACTTGGTAGAATAGAAAAGAGCTATAGAAATGATCATGAACGCTACAAGGAATACTGCTAGCACCCAGCTCCAAAACAATGTTTTTACGTTGCTCCAAGCTTTGGAAACTATAGTCTGGAATAAAAAAAAAAACATTAAGCAGGTATTCTGGCCAATAATCTACACCATTTATAACTCAAGAATGGCTGGACAAATTTTTATGATTTTTGTGTTTTTGGATTTGTCTTCATCAGGAATAGGATAATAAGTATTAAAAACATTGGAAAATTGTCGAAAAAATAAAATAAATAAAAAAACATTTTCCCATACAAAATGTTTATGGGTTTCGTAACCGTCAGCTATAGACCACATCCCACACACTTACAATAACTTAGTTAATTTATATTTGCCTAGAAAAATATTCACTTAAAATACTTAATTGATATGGCAAAACAAAGTTCGCAATGGACCCGCACGTTGGTATGTTATCATAATTTTAATGTAGTGTTTTTCGGGCAGGACGTCTGGCCTGGCCCTCTAGTTGTAAATAAAGGAAAAATAGATGTTTTTATTTCCACCAGCGACGATAAGCCAAAGGCTAGAAACACTACTAGCCTTATTGGCGTGCATTGGGTCGATTCCAGGATTTCCAGGGTAGGCAGTTGGAACTTTGCGCTGCAGGAGCATGCCACCAGCTCTAGCGCTGCCCCTGCTGCCTACTCAATGCAAGCCATAGAATTTAGGACTGAGGAATTTACTTATCAGTAGTTATTCTACTGACCTTGGCCTTGGGATCACGTATCTTCGCGAACATGTAAACCGTGGCTGCCATGAGGTAAGCGACGGCGATGCGGGGCAAGGGAGCAAACAGCGATATATTTGTATGCATAGATCTTGGTGCAGTGCCACTAATCACCATCCCCAGAAGACAAAAGAAGACTGACTTCTGTGAACGAAAAGAGAGATTCCGCTATGGCATAAGCTCATCTTTCTACATCGGTTTCTCAATGTGAACTGTTATTTTTGTGTGTTTTCTGTATCAAGAAAGAGTTTGGATATACAAAACAAAGAGTATTATTTCGTACTATACTCGAATCCAGAAATAGGCGAACTAGATTGACAGCTGAAATGTTACCAGACATAGCAAAAAAAAAATGGTCATAGGAATATGTCGATGCCTTGCCTTGCCTTGCCTTGTGTAGACGCTGAATGAAAATGTTTGTCACATTTGGTCTGCATTTCCATAGCTTTAGGCCTAAAAACGACAAAAAGGATAACACAATTCAAATTAAATCAACAAATAAGAAAAAACTCACATCAATGAGAGATAGTTCCGAGCAAACCGATATAGCAGTTAAGTCGAATGACATATATGAAACGTCAACAAAACAAAATGGTGAACGGCGTCCTTACCGATGTTAAACAGTTTTTTTCCCAAACCTTTCAAATAAAAGTTTTTCAAATTAAGTTTTTTTTTTATTATCGACTTACACCACTGACTGAAACTGTGGCAACATTTGCGTGCAATGAACTGTCAAGTTGGTTCGCCTAATTCTGGACTCGAGTATAGGTGACTAGCTGTCTTTTAAGTGATGATCATAAGATATGCTTTTTGTGGTCTTTAAAGAGAAAGTCTTCATAAACTTACTACAAATATTTTGCTGAAAACAGTCCTTTTCGTCATGGTTTTTTTGGTTTCTTCATCAAACATTACCGGTATCTTGAGTCCAATGGAAAATGTATAGGTAAAGAAGAAACATTCCGCCACAGTCAGCCCACCAAAAGTTCTTAGGAAAATGGGGTACCCCCCTCCACCCGATGTCGCAAAAATTATAAGAATCAGTAATATTCTGAAAGAAATTTGATTTGATTTTGAGTGATTAATATAGATACTAAAAAATGTTATAAAGATACCAAAGAATGTTTTATAACAAACTTCAAAAAATGGAAAAGGTAAGTACAGTTAAAGAAGCGTAACAGGGTCTATAGATGTCACATTGACATTAAATACATCTGCCAAATAAATAATAGCGAAATTTATTGTGAATAGGTCCCATCCTGGTAAGTGATTCAGTTTCCTCGATACTAGGGGTGTTCATTTGAAGTATGTAGTTCCAAATAAAACGTAATAAATTCAATTTGAAACCCAATGGAATTTGTATTGATATTTTCCAGAACAAAAGGTATCCCATGTCCTTTTTCACACTTGGAACTACAATTAAATAGGTAAGTCAAGGTAGGGTAAACAAACCAATTCATTTTTGAAATTAAATATTCCTATGGATATACATTTCAAGGCAGTACATTTTAGTTCTGTTGAAACATTTAACGAATTGTAACCCAAGAAAAGTTATTTACAAAACAATAAAAATTAACGCAAATTTGTGACAACAGCAAACAACCTCCGAATTAAGATCGATTTCTTTCTTACGCAGCGCACACATCAAAAGAGTCTTCGGATACTCATTATCTAGGGATTGTTTTAGGGATTGTTTTGCTTCAGCAGTAATATGCCTTATTCAATTTAATTCAATTCAATTTATTTAATTCAGATAAAAATCCATATCGGGTTAGTAATGTCCTGAGAGCTAGTGTTAGTATGGTACATAAATTGGCTATAGGTGGGTATGGAGTTGTATCCATCTCCGCAGGAGTAGAGAGTCCCACCTGTCCGAGAATATGTATTGAAATTCTTAATTGAATAAAACATTCCCCTAGGCACTTTTGATGAATGTTAGATTGTATAATGAAAACTATTTGTCTATTCTATTGTAAGAATTTTTAGTGAAATAAATCCGGATAATTCACGTTTTAAATCGAGTTTAGCCCGACAGTTTCGGGCTAATTCCTAGCCTTTCCTCTCGGAGCCACGCGACTCATCGGCTGTTGCAACACGCGCACACCATGTTCATGGCGTCTCGAGCTAAACTTAATTTATGACTTGAGTGCGGATTTATTTCATTAAATATGAGTGTCAGGGTGGGTAGTTTCATTTTCAAAGTCACATTTTTTCTTAATATTTAATTTAATTTAATTTATGCCTCCTCACTTTTAATTAGCCGGCTTCCAAACTCCGTGCTCTCATTATTTAACGCCGGCATTTTCCTTGAACAGCCCTTGACACAGGATTAAAAGGCTAATAAAATTTCTAAACAGGTCTCTTGTTACGGGAAATGTAATAAATACGCAACTCTACCTTTTTTACTGCCCACTTACCCCCTTAAGAAGTGAAGACTTGGCATTATATCTAAGTTATCTCGGATGGCAGTTAAGTTTAAGCCCTCGTTATATTTTGCTTCATTATTCCTTCTTAGAAATAATCTAATGAGCCCGTACACAATTACGGAGCTTAGTAAAATCGCACTGAAGAGTAGCAAGGCTGAAAGAAAACGACACGCTTAATTTTATTTCGTAAATCGTATCTAAACAGCAAGTTGAAAAACCAGAAAAGGATAGCTGGAGCAGAGAATTGAATCCAGTATCCCGTGTATCAATCTAGGTATCAACTTAAACCTTGGGTATGTATGTATGTACGCCAAGTTTCTTCCGTTTAGCTTGAGTAAGAAACATGCAAACATACAGACATCTTCATAAAATTATTGCTTAAAATAAACCTCGTTGAGTTTCTTGCCGGATTCCTCTCAACAGAGGTTTTCCCGAACCGGTGATAGATTTTTTTTTACATTCATCAGTGCTTTATAGCCTAAATTGAATTAAATATTTTGACTTGATTTGACTTTAAACTTTCTCATTTACAATTTTAATAGTTAGGATGACATTGCGATCCGGCTGCGTTTTCACGAGAGATAGAAGAGAAGAAGAGAAGAGAAGACATTTATTCACATTCACAAAGACACACAAATACAACAAAACTAAAAAACAACAACAGCAAACACAAATAAAACAAAAAAAAAATACAAAAATTAAAATATATGATTTTTTTTTGAGATGTGCTTCATTTGAATAAAGCGTTCTATTGGTTCGTCACAAACATATTCTTCGCACATCTCTGGTAGAAACTTTAACTAGAATCTAGTTACTAGATGATTGTAAATCATAATAAATTGTAATAGTTACACCAGTAAGGGTTTGGCGGTTGAACCACCGTCTCCATTCCACACGTGCCCACGTCTAGCCTGTACACGCCGTAACCTCTTACAGGAGGCTTTAGATCACAAATCAGTCCACTGAAATACAATAAAAATGATTACTGATGGAAATTGACGAGTATTGTTGTGTTAATTTTTAGCTGCCGGATTGAGCATCGTGTTTTATGATTAATGGCACGTGTAAGTATTGGTACCAACACTAACTGAAAAACTAACACCATACTGAGTTGAGTGGGACCATTTCTTGTTACCTACAATTACAAATAACTTTATTTCTGATATATGAAATAGGGTATAAAAAGACAATATTGGGACACATATTTCACCAGTATCTGCCATGAAAAGTGTCACAACAAACGACCTAAACTTACTACAATTAAAATGTCACCTAATATTATTCATCAGAGGGGAAATGTATTCAGCAACTACGTAGAAACCTTTTAATTTAATTTTTCGCTTAAATTTTCAAAAGTAAATGTTTGATATCATCACATAATTTGTTAATTCACAAACAAAACGTAAGCGACTAATTTATCCGGGTGATATGCATACATTTGTTGACGCCATTTTAACTTTCCTGTTTTTCCCTAATTTTTGACTTTGCTGTCCCTGTAAAATTTTTATCATTAATTTATCGTTGACAAATCGAATCCATTCAAACTAGTCTAGGCCATCATCGTATTCATCGCTATACAAAATTGTAAAAATCCATAATCCTGGTGATAATTAATTTGGTTGTCACAAATAAATGTTCTCTTTATATCATACCCTCTGTAGTCAGGTTCAAGATATTCCTTAATGTTGCTCTTCAAGATTCTCCACGTATAGGGTTCCTTAGTATCCACCATAAAGTAGTCATTGTCAAGATGAGAGTCGAAAGCGTGCTCTCGTTCAAACGGACACTGAAAGAAAGGGACAGCGTTAAATTTCCATGCAATTTGAAATATGCTATCTTTTCCACATTCCTCTTTTGTATGAGATTGAACAACATCATGATGATTTAAACTTTGTTCGAATGAAGAAGAAATACTAATCAAAAAGGTGCTGAAATTTAACCACTTGCAATGTTTGTAAGCACGTGCTTTCTACTGCCCAATAATGATCTGACGAGTTCAATATTTGATGTTAATCATCATCATCACTTTTCAAAGAAATGCACAACTTTTTTTAATTAATCCCGAGAAGCTCCGCATGCCTATTTAATAGTTGGTTATAAAAGTAGTTTAATAGTTTAATGTTTGTATGATACCCAACGTTAGGATATCCTGGTGCAATAGGTACAAAATGTTATATTGATTTCATTAAAATATTATTATCATGATTTCTTACACATTCGGAACTGAACAATTATACTGTTAAAATCACATCGATCAAGTGGCGCGGGTATTTAGTCGCATAATTTTTACCAAAACCATATAGTTATTAGTTCTTGTCATACATTTTGTGTAACACCCAGGTGTTGAGAGTAAATATTGCCAAAATTAAAAAAGGAAACTCATCAATATGAACTAAGAATGAACAAATTAAGGACTTGAAAGTCCATACATCTCCAATATTTTGTTTATTTTTTCTTTTTTTAATTTATGACGGTGGAAGCATTTTAAATTTCCACTGAACGTAGATAATAGTTAAGATGTTTAGTTTTAGTTTTGTAACCAAGAGACCCAATAATACATCCCTGTATTTGGTGTGTGTCTTTTCTTTAATTTTAATTGTAATTTATATGTATTCTATTTTTAAATATTTCTTGTGAAAAAATGACTTTCTGTCAAGTTTCTTGCGGCGCATTCTTCTTGGCAATGTTTCGAAAGCGCTGGTAATTAAAAAAAATAGGTGGGTAAAAGAGCCCTTTGCGGCCTACTTCCAAAAAAACGATTTTAATTTGAATTTGAACATATCGTTGGTACTTAAATATTCCGAGATACAAACAAAATTTAAAATAAAAGTGAATTCACACCAAGCAGAATTTTCGTTTTAAACGCGAATACGATGGAATAAGACGGGAGCGCAATTCGTAAAGAGGCATCGAAGGGAGAACCCGTATCGGATTAAACGAGTCACTTGATCAGAATAAAGCATTCAATCTTTTCCTGTTGTGATTTGTAGGGCGACCGTGAGGGATGGGAAGAAGGGACTCCGGACAACTTAGTTTATTGGACGATATTGACTGTTCCTCTACATCGAAAATACAAACTGAGACATGGATGCACAGAAAAACCAGAAAAAGAGACCAGCGCTGGGAATCGAACCCAGGTCCTCAGCAATCCGTGCTGCGTGCTAACCCCTACACCACCGCTGGACAGGAATCTAGACACGAATTTTTCCTATGCATACATATCTCAGGTTGCTTATTTCTACTACGCTACTTATGCAGCAGCACTAGCGACATCTATGTTCCGCTCTCATCGACGTCACACTCTATCGGAACCAACCGCTCACAAGACAAGAGATGTCGCTACTTAGCAATCAAATTATATTTTTTATTTCAACTCCAAATTTGTTACTTTTACGGGTATACCGTGAAACCGTGTTCCTCTACAAATTTTTCACGCAAAAGTAGCATCTGAGATCGGTGCCAAATCGTATACTTAGCAAAATACACCATCTGACCGTCTACGAATACCTAAACCAAAATATCATTTTTCTTTATTCACTGAAGGCATTAGCAACACCGCCATCAGTTTAAATCAATTAAAAAAAAAACAATAACATGTATAATACAAATACTAACAAAATAATAAAAAACCGAAAATAAATGTGAACTATTCACAACCGGCCTATAATGTTAGTGAGTATATAGTAACTTAAAACCTAAAATTGCTAAAAGTGGCTCTGAAGCGACAACGTTTCGTGTGCTATACAGGAGTGATGTTTGTGTGTGTGAGTGTAGTAAAGTTCCTCATATTTTTGAAAAAAAATTGTCAATGTCCGATTTCTGCTAGTTTTTTGACTTTCTGCTTTTGGAATAATTATGCTACAACCAACTTTTCTTTTTACTTGAAACATGCGCGACTCAGTTATTGTCTTGTCTTATACTCTTATCCAGAAAAACTAAGTATGGATATAAGCAAGGGTTTAATAAATAATTTTAAGTAATTTATTTAATGGCGTAAGAAAATCATGGCTACCCAAACACGATGCACGAAATTTACACAAAATTCGATTAACGCCTACTGAACTCGGATTATTGTTCGTGCGTAATTGAAAATTGACCCTTTTATAAAGTCAAAGGATATTTTATAATGTTAGTATTATTTGTACTTGTCCGCTTTCGATTGGAAGCAATAATTGGCCACTCGTTATTAAATTCAAAGTATCATCATCATCATCATCCCTGCTGGGAAATTTTTAGTCCATTGTACTTCATTTTTGACTTTGTTCATCTTTACGTATATATTTTGTACATAAACGTACATGTATTTATCTCGTAACCTCTTAACCTCAGTTGATAAAATTATTTGTCCATTAATTAGGTAGATACTCAACAGACAAACAAACATTCTAGCAGATAAAACATAGTTGTCACCTTCATTAACAATAAAAAATTGTTTTACGGTTTTGATCATTTCACGAGTTAATTTTGATTATTTCACTTCTCATGCTCTAAAGGTAGATCAATGTAGCCTTACGAAGCGGGAGTAAAGTGAGTACTTTAGTCGGTAGAGAGTAAGAGTGACTTAGATAAACCCAAACAGCCAGTAGGTACTTTCTTAGTTTTTGGCATAAAATAAGATAGAGTGTGGACCATATTCATGACGAAAATGTTACGTTCTTAGTCTACGTGGTCTTAGTTCTATGCTTTTTCCGCATAGGAGGTGGCGCCATTCTATTTATTCCAGTTTGTATATGGACCATTTCGCCGATGCGATTTTGTTATAATCTGTGTCTGATTGAAAAAAAATACTTACCGTGAAAACTTTGAAATCATAAACGATAAATGACTATTTTTTTCTCGCAATCGAAGTGAAAAATAGAGTTTTCTCCTCGACACTAAAAGTCAATATGAACCCTCGGATAAATAGACAAAGCTCGGGTGGCTTACCACCTCGGGTATGTTTTGGCTTATTTTAGTCCCTCGGTAAAATATACTAATACTAACGAATTAATCAATCCATTGATAAATAATGTTGAAACTTTACGGCAAACCTTTTTCAAGGATAAAGAAACCTATAAAAAGCTCGTTTTAATTTGGCATACAGCTAGCAACCCCAAAACGTCTCACGCCGTGTTTTAGTATTTTCAGGTTAATCAATTTTATTACTTTTATTACGTTTATAATAGGAAGGTATTTAGTTTTACTTATGATTATTTTTTCTTAATATGTGTATTCTTAGTCTCGTATAATAATTATATACTATTATTACCTATGTGCTAGACATACCACTCTTCGAAAAGTTCCAAAACGACCTAGTATAGTTAAACAAAAAATAAATATTTTATTAAATAGAATAAAATAATAGTTAACATAAAAAAACAAGAATAATTAAAAACAAAAATATTCAGCCACATGCTTCGTCCAATTAATAAAAAAACACATTAAAAAAACAATCTTCTAAGCATTTAGTGCATTGTGTGGAAAACAAAATTCAGGAGACATTATGAACCACCTAACATGACATTTTCATTCGGTCGGGTTATCTGGCATACCACAAGTGTTTTACATGAATTGCACAAGAAAAAAACATAAAAATACTCACTTTATAGCAATCATCTCTGACACTGTATATACCAAGGCGATCAAAAGTAGTATTCAAAATAACAAAAGCCGAATTTAAAGGCAAAACATTAACTTGTATATCTTCATACACATCAACCCCGGGTTTGCCCAACCACGACGCCATTTTGACGGCCACTATTTCGCTTTATCAATCGTAATCACCACAAGTGCGAGTGAAATAGCTAATCAGCAATGTCAAGGAATTTTAGAGAAATGGAACGTTTTGCCCTGAATTCTATCACCACGAGTTTAGAGACTATAATTGTTAAAATTATTGGTTTAAAACTTTGAAATAGTTCGTTGTACTGAGACGTGGACTGATTGGTTCGAAGCTTGACTCACAACTGAGCTGAAGTATTCTATATTTTTGTAAACCTGACCTGATAATACATATAAGATAATAGGACATTAGCTTTTGCCCGTAACTTTGTTAAGCGGGATAAAGAAGCGTTTCCACCAGAGATGTGTGAGGATATGTTGCGAGGAATATGTTTTTCATTAACCAATAGAATCGCTTCATATACCTCGCCTCGCTCCGCTCAGCTAGCTGTTTCCACCAGAGATGTTTTGTACGTGGATGTGTAAGAGTAAATGAAGCGTTTCTATTGGTGAAAAACACATCCCTCGCATTATCCTCGCACATTATTGGTCGAAACGCTGCTTTATAGTCGCGCAAGAAAGTGCTTTGATATTTTTAGGACAGTTCCTAGATCAGAATATAAACAATTTATTGAAACAGGCGTTACTTTGCGGAGGTGCATATCAATGAACTAAAGGAATTTCCTTGCTCACCCACTAGTGTAGTGTGGTGGTGGTGATAGATGGGTTTGTGTGATTTGTGTGTGTTCTTACAGTGTGGAGGTGGAGGAACTGCATGAACACGCATAAGCTTAGCTATCGTAAGGTCGCGGGTGAGCAAGGAAATTCTTTTAGTTCAGAATATAAACGATGAGTTTATTGTCGTTTTTGATTTGTAAGTGAAAATAGCCTTTGGTGTTTTAAACCATACGATTGATATTAAACTTAAGGGTGGCATGCAAGGTCTTAAATAGTAACTATAAAGCTGAAAGTAGATTCAGAAATCGAGAGTAGAATCGATAACACATACAGTAGGTTGTTTCTTTTTAAATCCCTTTTTTCACAGCGCCATGCGCCAGTCAAAAATAATAAACAAATGCAAAATACGCCATCTTAACATCTCAACTATGTTGCATGGCTTAGATAATTTCTAAATATTTAATACGGCCCATTTTCCTGTCTATGTATTTCAATTTTCTTCTAAAAACGGCAAAGCGCAGAAAGTTCGATTTTCGAAAGTTCTTTACCTAGAGTTAGAAATCAAGTAGTATTACGGACTTAACAAAACATATGAATGTTTCTTTGACAAGCTAAGGTTTTTGTTTTTGTAAGAATAATGTATTAAAATAATTTAAAATAAAAAAGTCAGTTGGGATGTTTGAGGTTTATCTTATCACTTACCTACTTGGTACTTGGTCTTGCAGTTGTTCATGGGCGGTGGTGATCTCTTACCACTTGCTCGTTTGCCATCCAGACGAATAAAAAAAAATAACCTACTTAATTATTTTCTTGGTCGACTAAAGATTCATAGTTCTATGGTAGGTAAGGTACTTACTCGTACTTGAACAAGTTCTCTGTACTAGATAGGTCTAATTACGAAACCTAGCACAATAATCGTAGAGTCGTCCAACACCGGTAGAACATCGTACATAGGTAAGTACCGAGTTGTTACACGAATTCAGGGGACACTTAGTACGACACCATGCGGCCCCCACCAATGTCTGCGACATTACGTAGAAACAATGTCCATTATACTATTGAAATATTTATTTATTTATTTAATAAAATTGCACAGTAAGTACATGTTACAGTAGTACAACCCTGTAGATGCTGTACTCGTAATATTAGATACAATGTTTAGGTAATTTCTTAAATCTAATTAATGAACATTGGTTCTCTTCCGAAAATCTATACCTACATTTTAATAATCTTCTAAAACTAAATTATTGGCTAAGTAATTTATCTCAAGTTAAGTTTAAAACGCACTAGGATTTTCCTAACAATAGCCTCCTAAGGCCCAACTTCCTAAATTTAGAATATCCGTCAAAGCAAATGTCAAAAGTTTCCGATTCTAATAAACAAAATTTGACGTGGGCCCCAGGAGGATAGAATAAATCTTTCTGTTAATACTAGGAGACCAGAAGATTGCAAATACGTTGCCTGAGTAGAGGGCATCAATTGATAGAGTATGTGCTAGTTATTCCACCGGCTGCTTAACTGTCTACTTTTTATTTTAATACGTAACCACTGCGGCTTGTCAGTAAATTCAAAATTCAAATATTATCAATTAAATACCATGGATGAAATCTATCACAAATATTACCACATTTACTCTCTCTCTCTTCGCGCGTAGAGCAAAGCGAGAGCAAAGAATTTTTCACTCACTCAAAGTTCGCGGAACAATGTGATTAAGTACACATACTCATATTATGTATCTACCTAAAGTCCGAATTGATGTTCAAAGTCAAAGTCAAAATATATTTATTTAATTTAGGCTTAACAAGCACTTATGAATGTCAAAAAGTCTACCACCGGTTCGGAAAAACCTTTGTTCGTGCGATTAGACGATACGACTTAATTTCATCGCATCGCATCGTGGTATCGGGTAAGCGATAGAAAATACTGACGGCACCTTAAGGCGCGGCCACATGCAAGTCACTCGACGTTCGTTTCCAGCGTCAAATTTGGTCACGTGACATATAGCGATAAAGCTGCAAATGTCGAGCTTTATCGCTGAAAAAAAAAAACCTCTTCAATTATTTTTTTCATTCACTCCAATTTCTTTTATTTGTACCACTGCCACGACTGCTACAAAATGAGATTAAAGAAATTAGCTGCCAAGACCAAGACCATTCCTGCAAGCAGCCATCTTATCGCTGCTGCTCGACGCGGCTACTTGACGCTACTTTTTTGAGTCGCGAGTGATTAAAAATCACATTCAAAATGGGGTCACTTGACCAGATTTATCGCTGCAAACGAACGAGGAGCGACTGCATGTGGCCGCACCTTTAGGATTAATGTCGTGTTTCGTGCATCAATGGAAACGAAGCCCTTAAAGGAGGTTTATTCCCCAGCTAAAGAGTCGAAAGTCCGAAGTTTACGAGTTAGGCTAAGTTAAAGTAGTACAGGCTCACGGCTTGTCCTAAGATTAGGTTTAGTTGCCGAACTTGGAATCGTCAATTAAATCGCCTAATTAGCTTTCTTGAGTGTTTGATGTGTAATTTTGTTAAGATGTTACATGTTGAGATTTGTTGAATTTGGGTTCAGGGATTTACAAGGTTAGATTCTGGAACTGTAGCCCAGTGAAGCAGGTTTTAAATAAACGAGTAACTGCTTCTTTGAACATGAAAGTACCTTAGGACTCGCTCATATTTTATCCGGAAATCCGGATAATCACATCTTAAATCGAGTTAACATGTCAAGGTAAACTCGATTTAAGAGTTATGAGTCATCCAGATTAATTATATTAAATATGAGTAACCTACCTCACTCAGCACGCTATAGTTTTTTTTTAACTTAACATTTCTTTGTTTTTATCTGACACTTTGATATTTGCGTTTACTTATAAAGCATATTTTGTGTGTCAAATGGTTGAATTACGACTTAATAGATTTAAATAATTTATTGAATCAGGCGTTGCGGAGGTCCATATCAATGAACTAAAACAATAAACTTTGCTCACCCGCGACCTTATCATAGCTGCGCTTATGCAAGATATGCGTGATCATGCAGTTCCTCCACCTCCACACTGTAAGAAAGAAAAAAGAAAGAAAGAAAGAAACAAAATACATTTATTTAACGCCATAAAAAACAAACATAGGAACAAACATAGAACAAATAAAGACATACATGACGCTAAACAGGTCCCCACTCAGCATAAGAACACACACAAATCACACAAACCCATCTATCACCACCACCACACTACACCGACACGTTTCGAACTCAACCAGTGCTCAACTTCTTAGCAACACAACCATACATCATACGAGTACTACATGCATACATGAGTCATTTAGACGACCGGATGCCAAGTGGTTAGAGAATCTGACTACGAAGCTTGAGGTCCCGGGTTCGATTCCCGCCCGGGGCAGATATTTGTGTAAATAACACGAATGTTTGTTACTCAGGTCTCGGATGTTTAATGTGTATTTAAGTATGTATTTATCTATATAAGTATGTTTATCCGTTGCCTAGTATACATAGTACAAGCTTTGCTTAGTTTGGGACTTCAAGATGTCTTCAAGATAAGGAACGTCAATTGGTGTCAAGTGTCCCATGATATAAAAAATAAATAAAAAAAGTAATTGTAAAGTAATTGTTTTAGTTTAGTTTAATTTATCTCAAAAAACATAGGTGCAAACCAACGTTGCGAGGTTACTAAAAGCCGTCTAAATATTATAAACTTTTTTTAAGCCTGTAAAAATGAATCCACAATTTTGCAGCAAAACTACGAGTAAATAACAATGAACTTGTATTTTCGTCAAATGCATTGTCAATTCAGATTACCATACAACGCCAGCGGTCGTAAAGTTTCGTCGACGAATCAACATACAGGTTCTTGCGGTTCCAAGAATATCATAGCATTATTTACGACCCAAAAATATGTGAACGTTATCCTCTCGCGGTAAAGTGGCTTTATAAAATGCGACAGCAAGTATTCATAGCTTTGTTGTCACCGAATTTGTCGTCAAACAAAGGTGAATCTATGCGCATAAAAATAAAAATAAAAGAATCAAAACATACAGCAAAAGCTCCGCCTTCTCTGTTTAATCCGAAGAAAGATTGTTCGCAACAATTGATCAAGTGAACAATGTATTTGGGGACAGATTCATGATATTAGTACCTAATTAACCTCCCCCCTACCCCTTGCTACTTACCCCTTGGAGCAGTAAAAGTGAAAAAATTAAACTTCTGAGTATTATATTGTAAAACTCTTTATTGTACTTAAAACACATGAAAATAACAGAACACAGGATAATAAGATGTACAAAGGCGAACTTATCCCTAAAGGGATCTCTTCCAGTTATCCTTTGAACGATTGACAGAATATCAGACACTAAGAGTAGACACGAGTACATTGAAAAGATAAAAGAACCTACGTCAATGCAATCAAAAATGCTTAAAAAAGTTGTCATTAAAAAAGGTGTTTTTATATAAATTGCTTGAAAAAGAGGAAGCTTGGGCCTTGCAGTGGCACGTATAGGTACCGGGTGTGGCCTGTAGCAGGAGTAATGCAGTCATATACGAGTAGAAGATTCACTTCTTTTTATTTCCTGTCTTTGTTGAGGCTTTGAACACTCCAGGTGATCATGTCAGCCTCACTTCTAAGATTCACTTCGGATTGAAAGATAATAAGATTGAAACTCGTATACAGCTTCATTTTAGTGTCCTAAATAATAATAATAGAGAAAATAATTAAAACATAAATCGTACTCCTCAAAATGAACGACACCAGTTCAGAGAAAAATAAGTATTTTTTTTTATTTAAATGTTTGATGTTTGTAGGGTGATAGGCACAGTGAACTCTAGGATGGCGTGCATTGATTTAATTTGTATGAAAAAGGGAAATACAAAGATTCAATTATTTTTAAAAGTGTCTGAACTAATATCATCCAGTCTGATGAGTATGATTATGTTTTAATTATTTGCTTCTGTTACAGGCCACACCAGGTAAAGGCCAAGATGATAATATAAATTTCCGTGACCGAAAAACTTATAGGGAGCTCTACTTCCGGTTCTAGAAACCTGAAATTTTGAAATTAAGGTAGCTCTTCTACCAATAAGAAAAGACAGAAAAATCTTAACCTTCATGTCTGTCTGTGTTAGCAACCATCTAAAATGACCTACAATGCAAACATTTCACTCAGGAGAGGGGCTCTACTAACACAAGATATTCATAGATACCTACAAATTTGTACTGGAACGTCGGGGCGCGACACACACTTCTCTGATTTTCAATTTGCTCTAGTTACGGTAAGAATCAATTAGCAAACAGCACTCATCCAGCAACTTTTAAGCCCGTCAGTACAATGACCAACACCAATATCTGACACAACAAAGTGTGCAGAAATATCTGATGCTACTCTATTTCTAGGGCTGGTAGGATCTCTGAGATATTTTTGCACGATCCGCTGTTGCAGATATCAATGCAGGTGCAGGTGAGCAGCAGTATGGAAACCTTGCTTGCTTGCTTGGATTTTAGCCTTTTTCCATGACACGACCATCGAAATAGTAAATACTACACTTACTATTTCAATGAACACGACCCCCTTTGTATCAGTGTTGCCAGGAGCAGATTTTGTTTTGGTCCGAAATTCATCCGCAAAAGTTCAGAAAATTGTGATATATGAAATAAAGTTTTTTTCCGTTGTGATACGAAAGTAACCCATTAAATTATTATCGTAACACAGTCTATCGTGGTGGCTGTAAGTAAGGACTTTGCAGCACTGCTTCATTCATTCATAACACCCGCCAATCCTCGCATCAATCAGTGTGTAATTCCACGGATAATGCAATCAGATTGGAACGAATTTCGCGATCGCGTTTTGTTTTAATTCCTCGGCCATATAACTCAACGTCGGGGCCTCGCGCTGGGCAATCGCTCGGAAAGGATTACGTAATAAATATTTTATCCACCGCAGGGAGTCATTGGGCTATTTTTGGCTAGCGCCGCGGTTATAAATAGTTATGTCTTCTTACTTGATCAGTGTTAGTGGTTGTTTTGTTTGCGGTATTATATAGATATATAGAAAAGTATATAAAAATAAAAGTAAAATATAAAAAGTATATATAGATAAATACATATCCAAGACCCGAGAACATAAATTCGGATTATTTACACAAGTATCTGCCCCAACCGGCGATAGCACCCGGGACCTCAAGCTTCTTAGGTAGTCAGGTTCTCTAATCACTGAACTATACAACATCGTCAACTTTATAATTATTATAGATTGCTTTGGGCATTCCCTCATTGTATGACGTATGTGTCATACCCTCTTGTCAGTTTCCCCAATCTCTTTCTTCTATCCCGGTGTTACCTTATTCGTCAATCTGTGCTTTTACTGTCCCTCAAAATATCAGTGACTTATGCTCCCATAATTCATACGGACTCTTAACGTAACCTAACGCCATCGAGATTCATGGTGCCATGGCTGGCGATTCACACTAGTGTGTGTACATCGATCAACGTCAGAAACAGGGTCCGACAGACGGACATACGGGTATACGGGGTGCGAGATTGGATCTCTGATTATGTGATTAAATGTTTTTCTATATATCTTGAATCGTATGTGAGCGATGCTGTGTAGAGGAACTTATTTTGAAAGTAACGTTAACCACGACTACGCCCTCGTTGAATTTGTTTATAGCTATCCCGCGGGAACTATGACTGTAATTTTCCGGGATTAAAACTGTCCTATGTTCTTACTCGGGACTCAAACTATGTGGTGTACTGCCGTTTCGGCAAAATATTTTTCGCCAAATTTCAGTTACCAAAAACTGTATAATTTTAACATGTTAACTGCAAAATTCAGTTAATATTATGTAACTGTAAAATTGCGATAAGTTTTTTTGGCAAATGATTTTTTGCCAAATGATAATTTGAGTAAAATATTTTGGGATGCCCATACATTAGTAATCCAAACTATCTGTATACTTACCGAATTGTATCTAAATCGATTCGGCGGTTTAGACGTGATGTGGTAACAAACAAACAAACAGATTTACAAACTTTCGCATTTATAATATCAGTGGTTTTAATTGGATATAGTAGCTCTGGCGAAGTTTAAGATAGAAATATTGGCAAATTGACTAAGGACCACAACAAAATGAAATAACGCGCAACGAGGATTGCGTGCAAATGTGTAGTTATGATTATCCAGTGTTACTAAGCGCAAAATATACGCGGTATGAGGTAATTTCTACATGAGTTACTGACAACCATCTAGTAGCATGGTGAGCGGTTGTGTTACTCTGAAAATGAGCTCTGGTTGAGTTCGAAACACGTCAGTGTAGTGTGTTGGTGGTGATAGATGGCTTCGTGTGTTCTTACAGTGTAGAGTAAATGCGTGGACATACATTTCTTGCATGAACGTATTTATCATAAGGTCGCGGGTGAGCAAAGTAATTGTTCCAGTTCATTGATATGGACCTCCGCAAAGTAACGCCTGATTCAATAAATTATCCAGTCTAAAAATCGTGCAAGTAGCATTATATTGCTGCTCTCAATTCACTTCAAACTTATTCTCTCTGCGACCTCTTAATGTAATACAACTTGCACTTTTTCTCGCAAGTCTGTACTGGCCTTAAGACAGTGTTTGTTAGTAAGTTTCCCCAGCAGTGTGTCCGGGCTTTCGCGGCTGGACTCGACATTTGTGACGCACGTGATGTATCTGGACAAAACGTCCGTCCGTTTGTTGTCGCGTATATTAAATTTCCTCCCATTATCAAAGATGGCAGTTTTTGACAAACAACTCGGAGGAGAAGCTTGATTCATGATTTATGGGAAATATATATCTGGAGGACGTAGAATTTGTAAATACAACTTTAATATTTTCTTCTGTAATGAGAATCGTGATTGTAAATTTAATTTTAATTGGGAAACGCAAGTCACTCATGTATGTAATAAATTAAGAATCATATTCAGTAACCTTAGTATAATTAAAACATAAAATGCCATACAATACACTAAGATTGCTATATTAGCGCTGGCAGTCTCGATAATAAACTATAGTATCTCTAGTTATGGTAGAACTTACAAAACCTACCTACAGCGAATATCATTTTTTATCGTGCAGGAAAAAATCCTTCCCGTTAAAAAACCAGTTATCTGGGAAGATTTTTTTTCCTCCTTGGCTGCTGGTTAGCTAACTTGGTTATCTGTGAGGAGCAAAGGCAACCAATCTTCGGTGCTTATCCAATCAACCCTAATTCAAAACACCTAAGAGCAGAAATCAATATGGCAAAAGAGTGTGGTCAAATTACTTGCCATATATCTTAAACAGCCTCCCTCACGATACCATAAAATGTATTTGATAAACCAATACTAACTAAGAACATTGTAAAAAAGTAACTGTAATAGTAGAAACAGTCAAGATCCGCTTATTAGTAATAGGTACATAATCTTAAAATAAAAAAATCGTACTAATAATAATAACTAATAATGTAATTGTTAGAATAAAAAAGAAACATTAAACTACCGCGAGACTCACTCATATTAAATATAATGACCCGGATAACTCACGTCTTAAATCGAGTTTAGCCCGAAACAGAGTTTAGTTTCGAGCTAAACTCGATTTAAGACGTGAGTTATCCGGGTCATTATATTTATATTTAATAAAAAAAGAAACAGTTTCAATTTTTATTTTAACCGGACGACGTTCACTATTGAACAAAGGTCTTCATTCGTCATTCAGAGGTCGTCGCTCTCGTGATGTCGTTGGTCCGCCTAGTGAGAGGGGTGTGAAAACCTTTCTTCCTCTCTATTTGGAGCCATTGCCACATCAACTCGCATAATTCTTCAAACTTGAATGTTATTTAGTCATCATCATCATCATCATCATACAATACAATAACTCTTTATTGCACACCAACACATAGCAAGCAGTACAGAAAACAGGTATATACAGAGAGACTTTCTGAGGTAAGCAATATAGCAGTCCACTGCTGGACATAGGCCTCCCCCAAAGAGCTTGGTAAGGTAACACCTGAATCTATGCAAACTTTTCTGACCTAGTTTCGTAACTTACTCATGTAAGTTGGGAAAAAGAGGTATTGCCCTAAATTCTCATTTTTAGTGCCATAGCAACTCGGCGTCTACCAAATTTTCAGTTCTGTTTTCTCCGTTAGTAGTTTTGTTTACTGCTAGTATAACTTTTTACTTCAATAATCACTATTTTTTAGGCTAATCACTAGTATTATGAATGCGAAAGTTTGTGAGTATGTGTGTGTGTTTCCTACTCCTTCTCGATAATAGACGACCAGATGGCCTAGTGGTTAGAGAACCTGACTACGAAGCTTGAGGTCCCGGGTTCGATTCCCGTGTCGGGGCAGATATTTGTATGAAAAATACGAATGTGTGTTCTCGGGTCTTGGGTGTTTACTATGTATTTAAGTATGTCTAAATAATTGTATCTATCTATACAATTATTTATCCGTTGCTTAGTACCCATAACACAAGCTTTGCTAAGCTTACTTTGGGACTAGGTCAATTGGTGTGAATTAACCCGTAATATTTATTTATTTATTTTTATTTAATACAGCTGGATGGATTTGGATGAAATTTCGTATGTAAATAGCTTGACAGCTGAAGTAAGATACCTATCCTATAGATTCAAACTCAAACTTAGACGTTTGACACGTGTCTTTACTTCGTGTCAAACGAACGTTTTCGTGTTTAGTATTTCTCTGCGTCATTAAATTAAATTTGTTAAAATTAATGAAATAAAATTTAATTCAATCCATACTAATATTATAAATGCGAAAGTTTATGTGTTTGTTTGTATGTTTGTCCGTCTTTTACGTCGTACCGGAGCGACGGGTCGGCGTGATTTTTGGCATAGAGATAGTTTATGGGTCAGAGAGTGACAAAGGCTACTTTTTATTCCGGAAAAATGCACAGTTGTTCGGAACAGCGTGCGATAACCAAATACCACGCGGGCGAAGCTGGCAAAAGCTAGTAATTTTATAATTATTTATTGTTGCTAATAGGTACAGTAATCCATACTAATATTATAAATGCGAAAGTGTATGTGTTTGTTTGTATGTTTGTCCGTCTTTTACGTTGAAACGGAGCGACGGCTCGGCGTGATTTTTGGAATAGAGATAGTTTATGGGCCAGAGAGTGACATAGGCTACTTTTTATTCCGGAAAAATGCACAGTTCCGGAACAGCGCGCGATAAACAAATACCACGCGGGCGAAGCCGCAGGCAAAAACTAGTAATTTTATAATTATTTCTTGTTGCTAATAGGTACAGTAATAATAAATAAGTCGTTTACTCATAATGCTCCACCCCTCTAAACTGCAAACCGCAAACTAATATTCCATCACAATAAAGAGTTCTTACTCAGTAATTCTGGTAGTTCGTAAACATTGTAATTAAACCGCGTCTCTGAGTTGGATGAATAGCTCTTAAATATTCATACACAATTAGATCTGCAGCGAGCTAGAATGTGCTGACATTTATCTTTGCCGGACAAGGCGGGTTAGGCGAGGTGAGAGTGGAATGAGCTCCGATTTTTAACCCCCGAAGCCAAAAGAAGGGTGTTATAAGTTTGACCGTTTGGCCGCTTGGCCCCGTTGGCCTGGTGGTTTGACCTATGGAACTTGGGCTCGCACCTCTTGAGTTTTTCGAAATCCAAGTGCGGAATTGTTTTTGAAATTTATCACGAGCCTTACAGTGAAGGAAGACATCGTGAGGAACAGACTGACCTGCGAAGGAATTCAATGGTACGTATGAAGTTCCCAATCCGCACGGGCCTGCGTGGAAACAATGGCTCACGCCCTCTCATTCTAAGAGGAGGCCTGTGCCAGTGGGACGTGTATCTCTTAAACGGGGATTTGAATGCGGTTTTTTATTTGAAATCAGGTTTTCTAGCGATGGCTCTTAGACATGTTTCATTAAAATCGGTTTAGCCGAAATTGAACTTTGAAATGATAATGCCAGAGGTTTTTCACTTTTCTAAGTATCTAATCTAACCTTAAATGAAATATAACTTATTTTTAAAATAACACATTGTTTATACTACTTTGGAACCTAAAGTGAACCCTAGACAAAACTAATTGAATGGTCCTTAATGAAACCCACTAGTGTTGCAGTTACCATTCAATTCGGTGAGTATCGATAGTGGATGTGTCGATCTATTTATGACTAATGACTAATGAGATAGATGAAATTACTACCATATTTTTTTTAATAAAATAATAATATTTTTTTGTAAATTATTTTATAAAAATACAAAAAAACTAAAAATAAATAATGACTCGTATGAAGCTGACAATCTATGATTCAAAGCGTCGTAATAGTAAAAAAATACAATCTGCCAATGAGATCATTGAAAAATTGCTATTGTTTGATTCAGATAATCGACAAAACATTAAGATTTATCATTACCTAGTACCTACATATGATAATAATGTGAGTCTCCATATCAAGCTTAGAATGTTCATGAAATTGACACTATTCTTAATAGTCTCCAATGGTCAACGTTTGTACAACTTATATAAAGTGCATGAATTTATCCAGATACAATCCTAAAACTGTCAATATCAATAAACAAAATGTCTACAAGTTAGTATATATTATACGTGTATAGCAAAATTCACTTAAATCTGCTTGGTGCGTTAGCGATCACGTGTATCCAGTTTTTTACGCGAGAAGGCTCTTTTCCTACTTAAAATAAATTTATGAAATAAAGTTTACTAAAAATATCTTTTTACACTGAAACAGAAAGTGTTCGTGTGTGTGTGTGTTTACGCGAGTGCGTTCGAGTAAATACGTATGTGTGTCGCCGTTTAAAAGTGAGAATAGGTAGGATTAGAAATATTATGAAACTCTTTGATCTTAATTATCGATAGTTTATCATCACTAGGCACAACACTTAATTTCGCTGCAGAGAATACATTAACGCATTTAAGACAAGCGCAATGGCAAACAACGGGGTTTGCCTGCAGCTGTGCGCTGATCGAGGGATAATGGATCGTATTAAATAGTCATTGAGGTTCTAAATCACTTTGATAGTTCCAGATTTCAGTTGTGTTAAGTCGTTAAACGATTTAGATTTCTATTTAAGCTTATCCATAAATTACAATGCGAACTCCAAAAATAAAGAAGAAAAAAAATTACTTACTTGAAAGTAATATAGAAACTAGTTGCTTAAACCGAAATTAAATTTCGAGATGGCTTCCGTCCCGTCGTCTGTATTTCCGAATAGATACAACCTAGGCTCTTCTAGGCTAGACTGAATAGGCTGTTACTGAAACAGTACACTTTTGGCCTCACCTGCCCTTTTCATTAGGTGAGACAGGGGCAATCAAGGTTCGCTGTTTGAAAAAAAATTGACCAAGAGCGTGTCGGACACGCCCGAAATAGGGTTCCGTAGCCATTACGAAAAAATTAAGTAATACAATATCTATTTTTCTAAGGATTTCGTATTTTGTACGGAATATTCCAGGTTTACTCTTAAACTACAAAAAATTCTCAAGAAAACTTAACCGTTATAGTTTTCCTTGTAAGTTTGATATACTTTTGACGCTCGATTTTAATGAAAATTTGCACTTTAAAGTTGAATATTTTGCAAACAAATCACTGAATCGAATAATCGTTTTAGCAACCCTCTAATGGTTTTAAAAGATCCGCGACGCGAAGAGGCCGCGGACGGACAGACAGACAGACAGACATGGCGAAACTACAAACGTACTACCAAAATTATTGCTGTCTTAGAAATGGTTCCGCTTCCATCCACGTCAGCAACTGGACAGTCCACTGCACCCTTGTCACAGCAACTAGTTAATATTTAAAGCCCGCTCACCATTACCGATGTAAATCTTACTTACGGACCCTCGTCCAGTGCGTTATAATGACAGACTTGGTTACAAGTAGCTTTGGTACCGAAAGGTGAACTAGTGAGTGTGAATTTGGTGACGACCTGACTGACTGAATCTTTAGGTCCCGATTCAATTGGAGCACATTCGTATGAAAAATAAGATTTTTTATCTTCGAGTACCTACTGTACATATGTATTTGTGTGTATATTATGTAGATGGGCAAATTTTTAGTTTTGTACTCGATTTGTTTTTCCTCAGATGTCAATAAAATTTGGTGAATTGGTAAAGTTGATTATTCTGATCATGCTAAGCCCAATTTAACGTTATATCCTACAAATTTGTCCATTGAGTTACACCAAATGTAAGGCAATTTTATAATAAACTACGTATTAGTTATTTTTTCTTTAATTCTATTCTGTACTTTTTTGCAACGTTTTCGAACGAACAAAGCTTTTTTACAAGTTGTTGGACCTGGCGGTAACTAGATGAGCGGGAGATTGAAGCCTGATAGAATTACACTGAGATAGAACCGAGAAAGGTGCTTTTGCTTTACCGGCCGACGTTGATTGGTTTAGCTCCTTCGGTTGTACTGGAAATAGTAAGTGTTCTATATTAAGTACGTAATTTAACAGAAATTTTAAATTTACAGATTACATCTTCTTTTCTTTCTAATATATAAAACTAGCGTTTACCCGCGGCTTCGCACTCGTAAATCATTATATATAGCAGTTGAATTGAAATTCCGGGATTTTACAAAATTCCCGTGGGAATTACGTCGTGGTTTTCATTGACATTACATTAAAAGCCACTATGCCAAAATTCATGACTAACCCCAACGGTTGTTATTTCGAGATTTTAACACTATTCCGTATGAATATCGGGATAAAAAGTCGCCTAAGTATATGTTATTCTAGATGTCCTGCTATCTACATACCAAATTTCATCCAAATCCATCCAACCGTTTTAGCGTGAAGGAGTAACAAACACACACACACACACACACACACACACACACACACACACACACACACACACAAACTTTCGCATTTATGATAAAGTAGAATTCTCGTGTCACAGTGTTTGTAACCAAACTCCTCCGAAACTGCTTGACCGATTTTTATGTTTTTTTTTGTGTATATTCGGTAGGTCTGAGAAAAGGACGTAAACTATTTACTTCTACGCGGACGAAGTCACGGGCAATAGCTAGTATACAATATAATGTTTTTCAAATATGCGTTTGACGACAAAAGTACTTTTCGTGCAACTTTGCATTTTTATTCGTCTGTATAAACAAAAACACATGTCCCTATTCGATTCAAATGTGCTAAAATTAGGTCAATTAATGTACAAGTAACAAAAGCTATAGCAAAGATCAAAAGAACTAAAACAGAATACCTTTCTAAGTATACCGTGATCATATGAACAAGTAGCCACCGTCTCTGTGACACCTGTATTCTGCTAAAATCCACCTACATCCACTTCTGCATAGATAAACTTAAATAAGTAAAACACAACTGGGACCACCTCACTGGACAATAAATCGTTTTATATTCTGCATGAGTCGTTCGAAAATCTACAGAGTTTGAAACGCGTAGGTAAGTGCCCGGAGTGGACTTAGTGATTTATGTTGCCGAATGGCACATAGGTATACTGCTCGTGCGATCGCAGAGTAGCAAAGTAGGTACTCGTAATGTCTTTTGGTTTATAGATATGGACCTCCGCAAACATTGCATGATGCGTGATTAATTGCTTAAATTGGTAACCGTTTAGGTACTAAACACTTCAGCTGCTGCTTTGGCACTTTGTCATTGTCCTTTCTATAGTACAAAAGACGAAAAAAGAGTAAAATAAAAGCCAAGCTCAAAGCATGAGGGCAAAAATTAAATTTCGCGATGCCTTTAAGTGCCCTCTTAAAGCTCGTAATTAAGAATTTCCCTCGGTAACCTCCGCCCTACTGATTTACTGCCTAAATTATGGGCAGCACATTTTTTTTAGGGATCTCTAAGTCAACATTAATAACCACACTAATCTTTTTGATGATTTCCGGCTTGAAAAGCTTTTATTTTGCAGCCATCAATGAGGTTCTGTGGGGATCCCAATTAGAAGGAATTTTAATTCTGTTGCAGGGATCAAAAATTATTTACTCAGTTTTTAAGTTTTTGGTGGACCGTGGTTGTTTACTTCGAATTATTTACTTATTTATTTATTTATTGCAACCATGGTATTTATAAGATATTCTTAATTATAGCCAGTACAAACATGGACCCTACAAGGGCGTAGCAACATTTATATTTATAAACATAATTCTTTTTCTTATCCAGGGTTAAGTAGTCTCAAAATGAATGAAACTGTCAACCCTAACCCAGAGGCAGTAATTGTCTATTGTATTTTGATTGCGATCGCAAGACAGATAGACCTATTATCTGATGAAAAAGTTAAATATTATCTAAAAACCTATGTTTTCATCTAGCCAGTTAAAAATAAACTCTCAAGTGAATGCATAAAATGGAAAGCGAAAAACTCCGAACAATCGATCATACTTTTATTCGATAAGACGTTTCTTGGCGAAGAACTCAGGTGCTTGTAAAAAGTACTTAAAAGTTGACAAAAGGTTTTTAATCGCGCATGCTCAAAGTGGAGGCTATACGGGATATCGTTTACTCATAACTTTATAAGGCCACTTTGGCTCAAAAGATATGTGCTAGAGCTAAGGGATGAGTAACGTAAAAGAAAAAAATAAAAACTGGCCAAGTACGAGTCGGACTCGCGCACGAAGGGTACCGTACCTAATGGTATACAACATTAGACATTAGCAAAAAACACGTCTGTTGTATGGGATCCTGTTGTAGGTTTCATTATACATGGAATCTAAACCTTATTGTAATCCTGGCCGACTCCATGTTCTTGCTGTTTTTATACAGATTTGTATTGACATTGATTTTGATTGTCATTCACTCTTGTTTTTCTTGTGTTGTGATGGAATAAACTCTGCTTATATATTTTACTTAAATATGTGTTTAAATCCAGTTCTACAATAGGTTATGGGATAGCAATTTATAGTCAAACGTTTTCAAAATGTCAGAAAGTAAAAGTTGTGTTTTTCCGCAAGAAAAACTACGCGGACGTGAAAATTACGTTGTGTGGAAGTTTGTAATGAAAAATGCATTGATTCTGGACAATTTGTGGGCCTGTGTATGTGGTTATGCGGAAAATGACAAACATCGGTTGATGTTAGAACTAGACGTGACGACATAGCGAAATCTAAGATTTGCTTGAGCGTTGAAAAATCATGTTTCTCGCATTTGATATCGGCAAAAACGGCAAAAGATGCCTGGAATGCGCTGGCAAGTGCGTACGATGACAAAGGACTCGGTTCCAGAGTGCGAGTACTCCAGAACTTGTGCGCCGTCAAACTAGAGAACTTCGGTAGCATGGAAGCTTACGTCAATGAGGTATTGTCATTAGCTCAGCAATTGGCGAATATGAACAAGGTTGTTGATGACGAGTTTCTCGGGGCACTGATGCTCAAAGGTTTACCGACGGAGTATGAGCCCATGATCATGGCACTAGAGCATTCGGGAGCTGTTATTACGGCCGATCTAGTCAAGTCAAAACTACTACAGGATCAACGTTGGACTACTCGTGGAGATTCGAGTGAGTGCTTATATTCTACGAGAAAAAGCGCTACAACAAATGACTCCGGAACGAGAAAAGCGCAGCAACACAAGGTAGAGTCAAAAGCGAAGGACTTAGCTGGGCGTAAGAGAGAACCGTGGTGCTGGAAATGTAAACAAAAGGGGCATGTGAAGAAAGATTGTCAGAGCGACAGAAATTCTTCAGGAAACTGCGTTTTGTCGGCATATAGTACTGGAGCGGGCAAAGATACGAGTACTTCGTGGTACATTGACTCTGGAGCGACAAACCACATGACTGGCAAGCGAAGTTTGATGACAGACTTTAAATCGCGTGGTGGTTCGGTTACCATTGCCAGTGGAGATAAACTGCAGTGCACGGGAATAGGTAACGTTATGTTGTCGGAAAATGCGATATTAACTAACGTGTTATTTATACCTGAACTCTCTGTTAATCTCATATCTGTTTCTCAGATGATTAAGGACGGTAGGAGTGTTAGTTTTGATACTAATGGTTGTACAATTTCTAACTTTAGCGATACTTTGCTTAAAGCAAATGACATAGGCGGTGCTTATAAACTTCAAACCTGCAGTCTAAGGGCGAATCTAACTGTTAGTACTACGACCTGGCATCAAAGACTTGGTCACTTGAGTGGCAATAACATGAAGCTTTTGAGGCAGGGACTTGCTAATGATATTAGTTTTCAGGACGACCCTTGTAAAGGCGTTGCGTGCGAAGTTTGTTTAAAAGGAAAGCAGGTCCGTTTTCCTTTCCATAGCAAGCCTGATAAGTCTGTGGCTGCAAAGCGGTTGGAATTAGTCCACACCGATTTGTGTGGTCCGTTGCCGGTGAATTCGCTTGGAGGCAAGAGGTACATCCTGACGTTCTTGGATGATCATACGAGGAAGGTGTTCGTGTATTTCCTGAAGCGGAAAAGCGAGGTGAGTGAATACACGAAAAACTTTATTAATTTAGTGGAAACTCAAACGGGTGATAAAGTTAAAAATTTGAGGTCTGACTGTGGTACTGAGTATGTGAACAGGGAACTTGAAGGTTTTTTGACAGGTAAAGGGATTGTTCACCAGGTGACTGTACCGTACAGCGCACAACAAAATTCCTGCGCAGAAAGGCTCAATCGTACGCTGTTAGAAAAAGTAAGATGCCTGTTGTATACGGCAAACCTAGACCACAAATTTTGGGCAGAGGCTGCTTGCACGGCGGCGCACTTAATAAATGTGTCACCTTCGAAGAGGCTCTCTGGTAAAACTCCTGAGGAGGCCTGGACGGGTAAGAAAGTGAGTTTAAAACACTTACGTGTGTTTGGCTGTGAAGCTCACGCTCATGTTGATAAAGTGAAGCGGAATAAGCTTGAGCCAAAAAGCAAGCGTTGTATATTTCTTGGTTACGAACCAAATGGATATAGGCTCTATGATTTGACGAAACATATAGTATTTCGAAGTCGAGATGTTGTTTTTAATGAAACAATTTTTCCAGGGTTCACCGGCAAACGGTCTGTGGAGATTTTCTTCCCGACATGTGACGATGAAGCTGTTGCTGAGGAGAGTCGTGCGGGAAATCAGCCTGAGTTGAGAATGTAGAGAATGAGGCGGAGATGCGACCATTACAGAATGTCGACGTACAGGTTGAGGCGGAGAGGCCGGAAGCGCCTGAAGTTTGGTTCGAGGCGGACGAGCAGGACCCGTGTTCTTCTACTAACACAGGCGGTGTACCACAAGAGCCACGGAATGATGGACCAGCCTATAATTTGCGGCCAAGATTACCGAGGACAATGTCTGCACTAGAGGTAGAGTTGAATGAACCAACTACCGTCAAGGAGGCTTTGCAATCGAGCGATAGTAAGTTGTGGAGGCAAGCTATGCAAGATGAAATTGATTCGTTCAATAAGCATGAGGCCTGGGAGCTAGTTGACAGACCTGCAGACAAGAATATTGTCAAGAATCGGTGGCTATTTAAAATTAAACGCGACGCTAATGGAAAAATAGCGTGTTATAGAGCGCGATTGGTTGCAAAAGGGTTTACTCAAAAGTTCGGGATTGATTATTTAGATACGTATTCTCCTGTTGTACGACATAGTTCGTTGAGGATGTTGCTGTCTCTTGCGGTCGAGTTAGATCTGAAGATTGATCATCTTGACGTAAAAACTGCCTTCCTGAATGGAAATTTGAGTGAAGAGATCTACATGTCTCAGCCAGAAGGATTTATTAGACAAGGCAATGAGCATAAAGTCTACAAACTCAAGAAAGCCGTGTACGGGTTAAAACAAGCGTCTAGAGCTTGGTACGATAAGGTAAAAGAAGTTTTACTGGCAGATAACTTTACGCAGAGCAAGCACGAGAGCTGTATCTTCAGTCGCCGGGTGGGTAAGCATACCATTATCATTGCTCTCTACGTTGACTATTTTTCGTGTTCTACGACTGCGACAAGCTTGCTGGCAAGCTGAAAATGTCGCTGAAGTCTCACTTCACTATAAAAGATTTAGGTGAGGTAAAACATATGCTAGGAATTAAGGTAGATCGCACTAGTAGTGAATTAAAGCTGAGTCAGAGAACGTATATCGAAAAGTTGCTTGAACGTTTCGGTATGAGTGACTGCAAAGTCGCGAAAACGCCCTTAGACGTAGGTCTGAAGTTTTCTGACAGTGTTAACTATGATAGTAGACTACCATATCAGGAGCTGATAGGCTGCTTGATGTATTTATCTGTGACCAGCAGACCAGACATTTCATTTGCTGTAAGTTTTCTTAGTCAGTTTAATACACGCCACTCAGCTGAACATTTTGCTGCAGCTAAGCGTGTATTACGTTACTTGAAAGGACAATGAATTTAGGTCTACTGTACAGAAAAAGTAGTAAGCATGATAAGTTTCGTGTTTATGGTTTTACTGATGCTGATTGGGCTAATGGGCGGATCGTAAATCATACACGGGCTATATGTTTAAGCTAGGTAGGAACGTCATTTCCTGGGGTGTTACAAACAATCTTGTATCGCACTTTCGTCTACCGAGGCGGAGTACATTGCTTTGTCTGAAGCGGCAAAAGAAGCGGTATACGTCCGTGCGCTACTTACTGAAATTACAGGGCATAGTAATGCTGTAACTCTGTATAGTGATAACCAGTCTGCGGCAAAACTTGCCACTAATCCGGTCTTTCACAAGCGTTCTAAACACGTGGACATTAGGTATCACTATATACGTGAGGCGGTTGATAATAAAGTCATTCAACTGACTTATATGCCTACCGAACAAATGACTGCTGATGTGCTAACGAAGGCACTGCCGAATTGTAAGCATCAGTCGTTTGTTAAAGATATGCTTGAAGTCGTCCAAGATTAAGAGGGCGTGTTGTAGGTTTCATTATACATGGAATCTAAACCTTATTGTAATCCTGGCCGACTCCATGTTCTTGCTGTTTTTATACAGATTTGTATTGACATTGATTTTGATTGTCATTCACTCTTGTTTTCTTGTGTTGTGATGGAATAAACTCTGCTTATATATTTTACTTAAATATGTGTTTAAATCCAGTTCTACAATAGATCCCCTTTAAGTATTTATTTTATTCTATTTTTAGTATTTGTTGTTATAGCGGCAATAGAAATACATGATCTGTGAAAATTTCAACTGTCTAGCTATCACGGTTCATGAGATACAGCCACGGACAGACGGACAGACGGATCGTATCATATCGGCCGTAGGAAGTCCATTGTTAGACACAGGTTGGTCATTCAAGCGTTTCAACCGCCGCAATTTTCGCGGTCACATTTTTTTATGAACAGGCTGTAGAATTTGACGACATTTTCTATTATTTTTTAGACGTCTCGTACTACTATTTGAACCTGAAAACAGTAACAGAATCTAACGTTTTAAACTTGCGTTATTTTCACTCACTCACACGAGGAGTCAACTCGCGACCACGGCCACTGTAATGTGGTCGAAACGTCGAGGTAAATTACTCGTGTGTTTTAGCGTGATAAGTCCTGTTTGTTAGTATTTTCACTATGAATAGCAGAATCTGCAATCAACAATATAATCAGAATCAGAACCAGAATCAGAAAAAATGTTTATTGTAGAACATAGGTAGGCTGTAAGATACAGAGTTGTTAAGACATTTTGTGATCTTCTATGTTCTATAATGTGTCCACGTAAATCAAACGGAATAAAAACTCTAATAATTACCCATTCTTCCCCCGTATACCTCGAGTTGCGTATTTTTTCTTTTGTTGATGACAAAAGAAAATATATGTGTTTAACATTTTCTGATATCCGATCTGACAGACTTATTAAAAAAAATTAGAACTAGCTTATTGTGCGCCACTCTGACAGTCCCTTGTGACAATAAATTGTCCATTATAATTGCTAGAGAAAACATTGTTTTTTATTGCGAAAAGGTCACATAATATTTTGGGGGAAATTGGCCGACTACCAAACTTTCTGTTCGAATTTACTGCTAATATATGCGGAACCCTCAGTGTACCTGTGTAATTTATTTCGAGACAGTTTTTCTGAAAAAAGAGCACCAATTTATAACCGTTGGTAGTTAATTTCCACTCTTCTTATCACTTAACTCTTTGTAAGAGTGATGAGAGTTTGTATATTAACCCTTACTTACTACCTTACTAGGGCATAGTGACCCAAAGTGGATCTTTTCCTCCAATACCAGATTACGCCACGCTTTGCGATCTTGAGTCAGGCCTTCAGGCCGTCAGCCTTCGACCCCAAGGTCAAAAAGGTCTTTCAGGACCTCGTCCTTCCAGCGATATCTATTAAGTGGCATTTTAACCCTTGTTTGTTAGATGTTTAACCCCCTACGCAAAAAGAGGGGTGTTATAAGTTTGACAGCAATGTCTGTCTGTGGCATCGTAACTCAAACGAATGGACAGATTTCGATACGGTTTTTTCCTTGTCGTAGTTTTTAGCTAATTAAAATCGTATTAGCCGTTTTTGAGATATCAAACTTTGAAATAACAATGTCAGAGTACATGTTCATGTAGTTTTCTTGCTCAATAATAGCTATTGAATAAAATGTATACTCAACCCAACTTTAAAAAGTCGAAAACAACCCGATATTGTAATTTTAAAGCTCTGTGAAAAGTTCACAATCATGGACGGAGAATGAGAACGAGAATGAGAATGCTTTATTTGCCAGAATACAGAGCAGTATCTACAGTCACCAACACTACTTAATATCTGACAGAGGCAGATATTAAAATAAGCAGTATGATTGGTTTTTTGGAGTCTTTTTGTTTTTTTTTATATCAACTACAAATTTGTTACTTTTAAAAAATACAAAAAGACTCCAAAAAACCAATCATAATTTTATTGCTTAGTAGCGACAACTCTTGTCCAGGTGAGCGGTAAGTTCCGAAAGAATGTGACGTCTCTCGATGAGACCGGAACATAGATGGCGCTAGTGCTGCTGCGTTAGTAGCGTTGTAGAAATAAGCAACCTGAGATATGTATGCATAGCAAAAATTCGTGTCTAGATTCCTGTCCAGCGGTGGTGTAGGGGTTATAGCACGCAGCACGGATTGCTGAGGACCTGCGTTCGATTTCCAGCGCTGGTCTCTTTTTCTAGTTTTTCTGTGCATCCATGTCTCAGATTGTATTTTAGATATTAAAATAAGCGACTGTATTTATGTATGTTACAGTAAATACGTAGTGTCATATCACAAGGATTTTATTTACGAATCTGGACAGTTGCACGTGAAAGTGTTAAAAATTAAATACTTGCATAAAATGTTAAAATGAGCATGACAATATGATTGAAATTTACGTACACCCGAATTTAATTCATAAAAGTAATGACCGCGATAGTATAAAATATTACATTCATTTATTTACGAGACCAGAATAAACCAGAATTCAAACGACCTTTCAAATTGACGCAATTTAAAACAAAGCTGCGAAAGCTATCCCTCGTAAAGCGTGCTCATTTTAATTGCATGTGTTTTGTTTCGATTTATGGCGAATCCCGAAATTAATTGGATTAAATTCAATTAGCGGATACAAATCAGTCGGTCAATGCAAACGGTTCATTTGGCAGTCAGTGATGATTCCTCATTTGTGTTATTCGATTGAGGGGATCAAATTGAGCATGTAAAGGGAATACCTATTTTTTTTTCGTTATAATATTTTGTTGAAAGCTGTTTATAAAAATCTTACATTTCAATCGAAAATCAAAGTCAATTTCATTGTTGAATTTAGGCTATTACAAGCACTTAGTGTTTGTGTAAACTTTAAACGAGTCTTTGGCATTCGTATGACACGTGCCTTTACTTCATGTTGTAATGTCAAAAAAAATCTTGCGATTTTCATAATGCAATCCAATCCCATAAAACTAAAATTTTTAATAGGTACTAACTATTGCCTGCAGTCTCATATTCGCAGAACTAAAACTAGTGGTGAAGTAGATTGAATAAAGGGTAATCCAAAAACAGTCCCGTCTTTTTCATCCCGTAAGGTTGGTCAAGCTGGCTGATCTTTGAACCAAGGCTGCTGGTTTAAATTTTGTAGCTAATTACTTGTTTTCATTTTGATTACTTATTAAACAGTCTACAAAACTCTTTTACATTAAGTATTGATTTTCAAAATCATTAAAACATGTACTTCATTTTTTTTTCTTGAACGCACCCCAGTTTCAGCCGCTTGTGTTGATTGCCTACGTTTTATTTTTATTCATGTAATTTTAAATAAATAAAATGAGACGTACATTCATTGATGAATGTTGCGTTTGAACGCAATGCGTCAAAACATTCGGCTGTCACCTTCAAAAAGATTCCAACATTTTAAGTCGTCTTAAAAAAAACTAACAAAATGGCGGCGGATGGGCCCGAAACGGCAATATTTATGTAAATGCATTGCACGAGACAGGTGCGCCGTTACCGTATAAACCGTCTGCCCTTTGCCACAGTACTCAGAATGCGGACTGTGTTAATCTAAGATTAATAGCAGGTTCCTTTCCCACCTGAAAATTTCAAAAGAGTGACTATTGTATCTGCATATAGGCATAGTCATTATACGTCTAAAACACGCTCATGCGATAAGTTATGCAATCACTCTCGCGTTTTTGTAAATCGTCTCAAGCATAAAACAATGAATACATCGTGTTTATGTAGTGGAACTACGGCCTAACAATACACAGTAGGGCCAAATAGCACGAAATCACTCCTGCCTCGTGAGTCACAGGTCTAATTCAATGTCACGAGCGAGACATTAATCAATTTTTACAGGTGAAGAGAGATAGATGCTTCAAAGTTTTGTTTGATGACAATAATTATTGACAGTTATTCCAAATACTTAATTTAAAACGTGAAGGTAAGTATATTAATTAAAAGATTTTTAAAATCACAATCGAACAATAAATAACGTTTTGTGAATGGGTAAGTTCCACGCGTTTGCTTCGATAATAAAAATATATTTAAGATGAATATATCTTTATTAAAATTGTGCAAATAACAGTACAGTCGCCATAAGGTCGCAATAGAGTGCATGCACCTTGGTCGCTCCGAAATATCTGATGGCGACGTACATCCCATCGATATCTCGATTTTCGTCGTGTTTGAAGCTTCTAAATTTTTGGTACAGATTGTTTTTTTTTTATTCCACTGGATGGCAAACATTGCAGATGCGTTGCCAACCTACAGGCCTAAGATGGGATACCAAGTGCCAGTAATTTCACCGGCTGTTTACTCTCCACGCCGAAACACAACAGTGCAAGCACTGCTGCTCCACGGCAGGATTAGCGAGCAAGATGGTGGTAGCAATCCGGGCGGACCTTGCACAAGGTCCTACCACCTAGAAAACCTAACCTAAACCTAGATTAAACCTAGATTTTCTGTATTATGATGCATGCCCATTTGTGGTCTGGTACTTGTTTATTTATTTGATTATCATACTGTTTTAAGACAACTACTGTGCCTCTGATTAGCATAAGTTTGCCAGTAGTCGGGGAAAGGATGTAATTTAGTGAAACGTGATGATTTAGGAGTTCTGCCGGGGGTAAATAGGTACATAAGCGGGGTTATGTACAGCAGACAACATGCGAGACATGGCAGATACAACGCGGTGCAAATATACTGTCATGTTTGCAGGGTAATAGCTAATATTATACCGGGTGTGGTCTGTAATACGAGCAAAAAATTAAAACATAGATCGTCCTCGTCAAACGAAAGCGACTTTTAAAAATAATGGAGTCTTTGAACTTTCCTTTTTTCATACAAATTAAACAATGCTATCAATGTACGCCATCCTAGAACACAACTGACGTCGCCTGTCACGGTAGAAACGTCAAGCATTTTGCTTTACATTGCTTCCTAAAAAAGATAAAAAAATAATTATTTTTAAGAGTAGCTGAACTAATGTTGTTCAGTTAAAGGAGTATGATATATGCTTTAATTATTTGCTCATATTACAGGCCACACCCGGTATAATTACGTCAGGGCACAGGAATTAATGAAAGTGACAAGCAACAGCGTACATTTTTGATAAATTGCCAATCAAAATTTTAAGTGAATTAATTTCTCATTGTTAGTTGTTATTGACAATGTTTTTTTAAGATTTTTTGTTTGTGGTAGCCAAATGTTTTCATAAACACTTAAGCCTAAAGTCATCAACATAGCTCGAAGAATGTGCAAGTTCAAGTGGAAAAAAGGACACCACATCGAGAACAGACCGTTGGGAGAGAAAAGTCTTCGAGTGGCGTCCCCGAACTGGAAGATGAAGCGTTGGCAGGGCTCCCACTAAGTGGACTGCGATCACGAGAATTGCGGGAAACTGGTGCAGTTGGCGAATTGTCGTACATTGTGACGTTCTAACGGGATGGCCTTTGTGTAACAGTGGACGTCTTACGGCTGATGATGACGATTAAATATTGTGGACGTCGTTAAACGGGTACACTCCGTGAGCTCTTAAAAAAACCTTCGGAAAACTTTTCAAAGTTACCGTAAAGGTTTTAACTGCTCTATATAAATCAATGAAAAAACAACGAGCGCACTCTTTGCGTGATGGATTGCTGCTAAGTCAAAAAGATAGTTGTCATTTTCTACTAACGAATCCTTCCGATTTCCCCCGAAACCCGAAGGTTTTTCTAAGAGCTCACGGATTGTAGCTTTATCTTAAATTGTTCTGATGAAAAAAAAATTCAGTCAAAAAATCGTTTCTAATATTCTGAATTAAAGCACAGTCACATTAAGGAATATCTACTTGTTTCTATTTGTATGAAGTGTACTAAAATCCTGCAACACCAATATGTCCAAACATGTGAGCCATCTAAATATAAATACATTAGGAGAAAAAGAATAAATAAATAAAAAACATCGAATAGTATAAATTGGGCCCTTAACATTATGTTGCGGCAAGCGGCAACTTTGTTTTTCAGTGGAACCCATATATGTGAAACAAATACATACTCATGTACTTTTCATGCACTTTATGTCGTTACTCATTATACCCTATCGAACATTATTGTACCATTATTGTCCCAGAGCGCAGTAAGTGCATCTAGCGCAGTCAAATGTCTCTTCCCATTACTGCACCACTACGTGGAGACTGCAGTTACAGTCGAATGGTAACGTTTCAATATTTCAGATATTGTCTTGGAAAATGCTTTGTGGAAAACACTAATGTATTTGTTTAGAGACGAATGGGACAGCATTATTGCTGGGGCGATTTAGCTTTACAAAGACATAATTTATTGAATCAGGCGTTACTTTGCAGAGGTCCGTATCAATTAACTAAAACTATAACTGTTCGCCCGCGACCTTATAATAGGCTACGTTTATGCAAGATATGTGTGCTCCCTTACTACGGCTTGGGTCTAATTTGACCAATAGCAGTTAGGATTAATAAAACACGCCTTAAAAGTAAATAAATAAAAATTCAAGGTAGTTTTATGTGACGATTAAAATGTATTAAAATGTTGTGGGTAGTTTTGTTTGAGAAAAAATATAGGTACAGTCAAGGGCAAAGATATCGACACAGCCAAAGTTGCAAAAATATGTATACACTTAATGTTAAGTGCATAAAGTCGTGTATACATATTTTTGTAACTTTGGCCGTGTCGATATCTTTGCCCTTGACTGTACTTCCGGATTTACAGTGACAAATTAAAACGTTTGTTGGTAAGGTGATTTTCCACCGGCGAGGCGAGACGAGACGAGGCGAGACAAGAATTGAAATTGAATCTCTCAGTAAATATAATATCTGCGAAATTAGTTCGAGAACATCATTTCGTTTTTCGTCTATTAATGCACGCGTAACTACGTGCTTGCGTTGATATGGTGTGTGCCTGCTTGCTTGCATGCGTGCGTGGGTGCGTTCTGTTTACGTTTCTGCGTGCGTACGTGTGTTAATTTTACGTGTGTGCGTACGTGCGCTCCAATCATCACATTTTAGGGTTCCGTAGTCTAAAAAGGAACCTTTATAGTTTCGTCCATCCGTGCCTTAACTTAAGAGACTGATACATAGTGCTAAAAGGTTATTATTTCGCATGAGCACATCTGCATTAGCATAATATTAGTTTAGAAAAAAACACATAAATTGGGAATGTTCTTTTTTCTGTTGTAAGGTCACAAATGGGATATCATTAGATACTTAGGTCTTTTAAAAATATTGTAAGCTTGCTGAGATAATTTTTTAATATAGAGATAATATAAGAAGTAAATAAAATTTTCAAATCTGTCCAAAACAGGAAATTAATAATAAACAAAAGATTGACAAACTATAAAATAATCATGTGATTTTAACGAAGTAAAGCGCTGTAAAGCGAAGTTTTAACACGAAATGAGCAATAACAAAGTTGAGCAGTGAAAACTTGTTGCGATTAAATTTGTGTGCGCTGCTTTAGCAGCGAAGATTTACATAAGTTTGTTATTATTTTGTTCTGTTCTCTTAATAAAATTCCTTGTTTGGAAAGAATAGAAAGAAAGAAAGAAAAGAAAAAACCAGAGATTTTCTTTGGTTTCATCAGTAGGTAATAAGACTAAAACACTAAGGGGCTATTTCACCACCGATTGATTAATTTTATTTGACGGATAAATTTTATATGTAATTTAATCAATGGATGGTGAAACAGGGGGTAAAACAATAGTACATTGTGTCTTAAGGGCGGTAAATAAGTAATTACGAACGAGGGTCTGTTAGAAGCCCGAAGTCGAAGACTGAGGGCTTTAATGAGTCGATTTTCGTAATTCTAGTACCGCCCGTGCGACATACAATGTTTTTCATCACATTTGCGAGTAAAATTTTATATTTCTAAAAGAAAAATTATAATTGTTCCAAATATTGGCGCTATCATAGGCTGCGCTGTTGGCAGCGTCGCCCTCCCCCTCCCTCAGCATGTGCCTGAGCCGCGTGTGCATGTGGTCCTGCTGCTACGCCATGCGCAGGCTGCGCAGCGCAGCACTATCAGTACGGGCATTTACTCATTTACCGACCTTGGGCTTCATGACAAGAAAATTTGTACGTGGAATGACTCATTTACCGACCACGGTTTCATGACAAGTACATTACGGTCGAGGGTTTTATTTGGGGGGTTGCAATCAAGGTAGCCTTCATGTTTTGACACTGTTTACGAGCAAGTGTGATGAAAACAATAAAACGTTACGTGGTGACACGACAGGACACCAAAAAGCGCAGGAACGCTAGTTTTCTGTAAACAAGAATAAGGATGCTTTTCGTCTACGGTAACTCTCAAATTCGATAAGGCCGCCTATTGCTCATCTAGCTTGTCATTATCTCTTTGGTGGTAATTTTTGGTCAAAATGGGTCGGTGCGAATTCAATTGTCGTCCCACCTTGTCTTGCCACGTCTATGTAGTTGGTGGAAAAGCCTCTTATGGCTGCGTTTCCACAGAAATGTCCGTGGATGTGTCGTGAGGAACGTGTATATAATGAACCAATAGAAAACCTTCATTTACTTATCATCGCTCAACGCAGCTCTAGGGAAACAGGTCGGCGGAGCGGAGATAGGTAAATGAAGCTCTGACAAATATATTCTGCTGAGCGGCCCATCTTGCTGAGCGGCCCATCTCTGCTGAGCGGCCCATCTGGCAGCTCGCCCTCTCTCCAGTAAGCTGTAAAAGCCGTCTGAGGCAACAGCAACAGTCCGTCCGAAAAAAAAATGAAATATATTCATCGCAACGCATCCTTACACAATGACATCTCTGGTGGAAACGCAGAAGCTGTTTTCTAGGTAGCATTAATTCATTAAAACTTTTTATTGTATTTATTTAATATCAGTGTTGAATCGTTTCACTTTCGTAATATAAGTACCTGGGCGAACGAGCTCCAATCGGGCTAAAACTCGATAGCCAGCGTTTTCCCAGAGATAAGACCAAGCTAGATTGATTTTTCATCCCCGAAAACCCCTGCATACCAAATTTCATCAAAATCGTTGAAGCCGTTATTCTAATAATAAAAAGAATTGCTCGTCAAAAGGTATGAGATAAGTAGATAGATAGATAGATTAACATTCCCTTTCAAAGATTTCTCGGTTACCTACTGATATCCATAAATTGGATGATAAACTTTCATTCCAAAAAAATGATTTTATCGAAATATTATATAAATAAAAAAAAAACCATTTTGATTTTGATTGCACTACAAAAATGTATCAGAAATCCACAATAGTACTTTAAATCTATACCAGCTATTTGACCGCGAATGGACAGTTATCGCTGCACTATTCTTATTCAAATCGGGTTCCAAACGGGTCAATTTTATTTTAGAACGGGAATTCCCATTGAATATCCCTTGCCTTGTAGCCGTGTCCCGTTTATGATTTACCTGAACATTGAATTTTTATGACACCGGTGAGCTAAAGTGGAGCGCGGGCGGAGTAAAATTAAATTTGCATAGCTAAAGATTGGACGCGACTGGCGGGTATAGGAAAAAGAAATATACCTACCGTTTGATGATGATGATGAACAGAGCGATTTCGGCCATGTCGACCACTTCGACTCCTAATTGTTCTATTAGCGCTTATGTATCTCCTCTAAGATATGCTATGTAAGCCATCTATAATATGCCAGCCGCGAACGTGCATTACGTGCAACGCAAGTGAGTATTTTTTAAAAGTTGTCCCGTCATGAAATTGTCAAGAAATTAGTTTGTCAGCAAATTATTAACGCTAAGGACGAGATCATAAAACATAAACTGAATAACACATCTAAGATATTTCTATCTACATAGTTTTGCATAAAACATCCAAAAATTCTTGACGTCAGGAAAACGTCACGAAATCTTGTGAGGAAATTCAGGCACGCAATTGTAATTTTGTAATTAAATCGAAACTTTCTATTGGATCCAACAACAAAGATTATCTGACTATTATCACTATACCACATCACATTTTTCCTTTACCATATGGTTTTATATTTATGTTTGAACACAATATACTTACTTTTTGTGTTGTAATCAGTCAGCATTTCTTTTATAAGAGGACAAAGAACTTTAAAAAAAATGGTGGGCAAATGGTCAACTTTTTGAGAAATAGTCAAGTAGGTTCACCGTCCACGTAATTTATAATACCCAGGTACTGAAATGGCAGCAGGTGGCCGGGATTTATGTTCGTTGCGTTTCGATTGTACTTTTTGTTGACTGTACAGCATTGTCACCCATCTTACTTACAAGTAAGTAGGTATAACAAATTTCAAGTTAATCCGACTACACTGGAAGTGGGTCGAAATGAACTTCCAAGATTTTACCTAATAAACAGAGCAAGTATATCGCACCTTTAGGACGAAAACGACACATCTCAAAAAAAACGTTTTTTGAGTTATGATCATAAAAAGACTTTATACGGTCATATCTATCGTTCCATAAAAAATAAAACGCCACATTCAGGCTGGAACGGGACAAAGCTGCAATATCGGTCTCTTTCTTGCGCGGGGAATTTCGTACTCATGTCGGTGCAGGAGGGGCGCATTCAGTGTTGCTGTGAGATAGACACTACGCGGACAAAACAGTGGTGACGCAAAGCCGATTGAGTCGTTTTCATTCTGATTGAAACGGTAAGTTTCACTTTGATTTTCAATATAAAACTGACTTATTCATTATTGTGACCATTTATTTCCGGTGTAACATATAATTTGATGACTTATTCAGATTTATGTCATTTTAATATTGAAATGCTCAATCGCTTTAAAGACTTATTTTTGATTATGTCATTTCATTATTAAATAAAAACTTAATCTTGCTCACTATTGTGACTGATTAAGAATTTCGTCATTACTTTATTTATTTAATTCTCATTGTTTGTGCCTGATTGGTTAATGAGTCTGTCATTTATTTGTTTGTAGGTAAAAACAGAAGTCGATTTTGTAAATGTGTTGATTTATTATTACTTCGTTAAGTAAAAAACAAACATTATTTTAAAGAAGAGTCACTTTGATTATAAATTATGAAAAGAAGAAAAGATATAATAATGGCCAATGCTTTAAAAAAAATAAAGCAACGAGACAGAAAGTTTCAAGAAAAAAAACAGGAGGTAATTATTGTTTTAGTTATTATTCATAGCTACTAAACCAACGCATTGTGACATGTCCCTGTGTTTTTATTGTTAAATAAATATTGAAATTATTGTAAATTTCAAGTACTAAAGATAGATGATAGATGGTTTCTTCTATGATGGTGTTTTTTTACGCATAAAGAATTAACTATTTATTTTTCTTCAGAAGACATTGGACACCAAAATGAAAGAGAATCTTTCGCCAAACTCCTCGCATATGGAGAGTTCACCAAGCAGAGTAACTAACCGTAACATTTTTTGTGGCATTAATGATACTGAAATAGCAAGTACAAACATACAACAAGAGATGGATCCTAGTAATTTATCAGTCTTAAACCAGACTTCAACCGTAAGTTAACTTTGTTTACATATTTTTAGTCTATGTGCCAAAAATTTACAGTTTAGTTACATTATTTTGTTTCCTTTTAGGAATCACCTGTCAGGGATATGATGGAAAATTTATCTCCAAATTCTATCATTGAAAATTCGCCAAATGCTGAGATTTATAGTTGCTATTACTCTAAATCCGAGCAACAAATCACGCACACTTTAGAAAACAACGAAATGGAAACTTCGGAATCTTCAATTATTCAGCCCACAATTGCCAGAAGACCGAGTCATGAAAAAATTGTACCTTCTTCTGGTAGCAGTACATCATCCTCCCGTTCGAGTTCCAGTTCCAGTTCTGACAGCTCAAGTTTTATTTTATTTTATTTATTCCTCTTAATGGCGGCCATAAGGCTTGGGCCAATGTCAGTTAAATTAAAGATAAATAATATTCTTCTTATGCATGTTGTACGGTGATTGTAGTTTTTGCAACTTGATAGCAAAATTCCAGAAACCACGCCGAGACCACTTGCGCATTAAAAAATGTCAGACACGAGAGCAATATAGAATTTTGTGATCACTGTTCACTGTTAAGGTTAATCGTCGCATAAAACACTATCAAAATTATACTTCAACTAGCCAAAGAAGCAGAAATACCAAAATTAGATATCGTCTACATCCGCCATGTTCGAATGCTACAAATCGAATCGACAGCTCAAGTTCATCTTCGAGTGATACTGAAGCAGAATCTAAGGAAGCAAATGTCACCCAGAACGTTGCAGATGATGCTAGCACCCATCAATTCAATAAAAGAAGGGGCAGTAGAGAACAGGTTAATTATAATATATCACCTATTAATACTTTCGAAAGTGACCCTGACTTGAGTGATGATGATCCAACATTTCAAGACCTGAGCTCAAGATCAACTCAACCTAGAAGCTCCTCTTCTTCGAAGGACGCTTCTATACCTGAGACAAGTAATTGTAATGTATTGATCCCTGCCTCTAGGAAGACTAGAAAACGGCAACGTAATCCAGCTACGTGGAAGCAGAATATTACGAAGGCATTGCGAAACACTGGAAAACCTTATACATCTATGTCAAAATCTAGAAAAGAAGTTCCTGCCCGTAGAATGAGAAATCCTTGTACTTGTAGATTAAAATGTTTTGATCAAATAGATGAAGCCCGAAGAACTGAGATTTTTGAATCTTTTTGGAACCTTGGATCTGTAGAACTTCGAAGAATCTTCATTAAAAGTTGCATGATGGAACCAAAATATAAATATTCTAATGCTCAAAAACCTAGATCAGCGAATATTGCGTTCTACTTTACCATCAATAATAAAAAAAATCGTGTTTGTAAAACGTATTTCATAAATACTTTAGATATAACAGATAGACAAATAAGGACAATAAGAAATAAGAGCAATGACATTGGTATCGTAGCTGAAGACCTAAGAGGTAAGCATACCAATAGAAAAAAAATTGATGAAATGATCGTGAAAGACATTGAAGACCATATAAACGGAATACCAAGGATCGAGTCACATTATTTAAGGGCATCTACATCTAGAGAGTTCATTGAAGGTGGCAAAACTGTAAAACAACTCTGGAGGGATTTCACAGAAGACAGAGATCCTAATAAACCCAAAGTTGATTACTGGTTATACAATCAAGTTTTTAACAACAACTTCAACATTGGTTTCTTTCAGCCAAAAAAAGATCGTTGTGATTTGTGTTCAGAGTACGAAATGGCTACTATGCAACATAAAAAAGAACTGAAGGAAAAATACGATACTCACTTGAAGGAAAAGAATCTAAGTCGTTTAGAAAAACAGAAAGACCGCGAAAGTATTGGTCAAGGTAATGTTTGCACCGTGTACGACTTACAAGCAGTCATGCAATGTCCCGTGGGAGAGTCAAGCTCCTTTTATTACATATCAAAGCTCAACTGCCTTAATTTTACCATTTCTGAATTAGCTCGTACATCTAAAAAAAACACAAATAAAGAGCAAAATGAAAATATAGTTCAACAAAATCCGGAAGAAGATACAACAGCTGAAGGAAAAACGGTAGGCGCCTACGGAGATGTATTTAATTACTTTTGGGATGAGACACAGGGCAAAAGAGGGGCAAACGAAATAGGACCCTGCATACTTGATTATTTGGGAAAACTAAGTGAGAAATTTCCGGATACTCAACTTAACATAGTATTTTATTCGGATAATTGCTGTGGGCAAAACAAGAATAAGTTTATTGCGTGTCTGTACTCTTATGCTATTTCCCACTTTCCAAATATAGCAAGTATCACCCACAAGTTTTTAATACGTGGTCACACCCAGAACGAGGGTGATAACGTACACAGCTTAATAGAAAAAGAGATAAAAAGAAACCTGAAATCTGGACCGATATACACATCTCATCAATATGTGACGTTGATAAAAACTGCTAAAAAAACCGGCAATCCTTTCAAAGTCCTGGAGTTAACTTATGATTTCTTTGAAGATTTAAAATCATTGCAGGATCAGTGGGGGTACAATTTTAATGAAGATGATGAGCGCAAACCTGTCTCCTGGAACGATATAAAAGTGTTACAGTTCTTAAAGGATGAACCTTTTGTATTTTTCTACAAAAGCTCCTACGCTCAAGAAGAGTTTATGCGTGTTAGCATGAGAAATAAAAGGAGAAAAATGCCAAGCTTGGAAGAGGTGTCAATTCGTAAAGCATTTACAAACAAAATTCCACTAGGTGTGAACAAAAAGAAAGGCCTAGCTGAATTGCTGCGGAAGAGTTTGATACCTCCTTTTTATATGGATTATTATAAATCTCTTATAGAAGACTGAATAAAGAAAAGTAAATAAATATAGGATAGAAAAAATCTTATGAAAGATCTCCTTAATAATTTTAAACATTGATTTGTTGTGCAATTTTTGATTGTTTATTTTTTATTGTTGTGTAGTTAGAGAATATATAAAAAAGTTTAATTACGTTAAAAAATTATAAGCCTACCAAAACGTTCCTAATGAACGAAGATCTCAGTCTATTATAAAACTTACATCATGTTAAACTACTAAATACATAACAAACATTGGACCAAAAACAGAGTTTATATTTAATTAAGTATTAAGTAGTTACTTGGCAGTTTAACAAGGTGTAACTGACTATTTTAAATGTAACCTTAAGAGTTACATTAAGTATAAGAATAATAATGTTTCACCGATTAATGTTCTATAAGCACAATCATGATTGAACTTATTACCATAATTTCAATATTGTTTTCTTTGTAAACTGATTTATTAAGTCATATTATTGTTCATGAAAAATCTAGTAAGATTTAAGGAAAATAGAGCCTCAATCACGAAAATGTCAACAGCTTACATTATCTTATAAATATAAAAAGGGCATAACTCTTAAATGGACAAACATTAACATATGTTTTTCAGTCGAATAAAGACTTAAACCCTAAATAGCCTTATTTCTGTTTTAATTTTCGGTAAAATAATGACTTATTAGATAGAAACCTTTATTTACCCTAATATTACTCACAATTTTTTTCGTTTTATTCAACTGATCTATAGCTGAATTAATCCTTTAAAATTTTACGTTCAAATTTTAGCTCTCATTTTAATAGTTAAAAAAATAACCACGACGAAGTACAACGGTGCCACAATCTCCATTCTTTGCTTTCAATTTCCCAAAAAGTTGTTTTTTTGAGATGAGTCGTTTTCGTCCTAAGGGTGCGATATAATAATCCCAGCCTATATACGTCCCACTGCTGGGCACAGGCCTCCTCTCAGAATGAGAGGTCTTGAGCCGTAGTTTCCACGCGGGCCCAGTGCGAATTGGGAACTTCACACACACCATTGAATTGCTTCGCAGGTTTGTGCAGGTTTCCTTACGATGTTTTCCTTCAACGTAAAGCTCGTGGTAAATTTCAAATGTAATTTCGCACATGAATTCAGAAAAACTCAGAGGTGCGAGCCGGGGTTTGAACCCACGATCCTCTGCTTGAGAGGCCACCACGGCTTCTACGGAGCAAGTATAAAAGCTTGTAAAAAATGCGGGACTCATTTTTTATATAAAAGATATTTGTTCTGAGATGTAGGGACGAATGCCACCCAATGCGGTCGACTTTAATGAAAATTTGCACTGAAAAGTTGAATAATTTGCAAACTAATCACTGAATCGAAAAATAGTTTTAGCAACCCCCTAATCGTTTTAAAAGACCTATCCAACAATACCCCACACTACAAGATTGGATGAGAAAAAAAAATCACCCCCACATTACGTCTATGAATGGGTAAAATATATTTTTTTTTGAACGTACTATTTTGTCGGCATAGTTTACATATATATTCGTGCAAAATTACAGCTTTCTAGCATTGATAGACAGACATGGCAAAACTATAAGGGTTCCGTTCTAAAAAAGCCAAATAAAAATAAAAAGAAGGCAAAGTTAAGTTTTTAAAACAGTTTCAAGTCGGCCCCAACCTTTGCAAAAGGAATTCTCCATACCCATTCGTCGGCGCATAAATCTTCAGCATTCGAGCCTCGTATTGCAAAACTTATCACTTTATATTTTGGCGTGCCAATTTCATGGGCGTACTAACATATATGTACAGATATAGTGAATAATGCTTTGCCTTCGTATTTTTTCGGAAAAGTTAGTATTTTTCTTTTTTTCTCAACTAGCTTACTGAAGTTTACTGAAGCTAGTTGAGAGAACAAGATAAATACGAACCTAACCGACAAAATACGGTGCAAAAACATAATGCACTAGATTGTGTGAACTATGCATTATGTATTATCACGAAAATATTTACAACTATCCTAAAAAAAAAAAAAATGTGTTATCCGAGAAACTTAGCTAAGGAAAGGCCCTGGAAGTCAAGCAAAAAAGTTACTGTATTGTATAGGTCTTTATTGTAAATATAACACATAAAAATAACAGTTTAAATTGAGAAATCGGTGTACAAAGGCGAATCGGTGTGTAAAGGGATCTCTTCAAGGTTAAACCCAAGCTAAGTTTTGGAAATTCATTCGTGCATCAGACTATACTATACTTGACACAGTTGTTCATAGCCTACAAATCTATACGGAACCCTCGGTATACGAGTCTGACACGCACTTGGTCGGTTGTTTAATCAAACGCAGCCCACAGGAGCGGCAACAAGGGCATTCACATTTCCTAATGAAAACGCTAAAAGTTAAGATGATTTGCATCAGAAAGGACGACTTGGACGAAGTTTACGAATTAAAATTAAGAAATAATCCGCTCCCACTTTTATGGGCCTAAGTTTAAAAGTTACAAATGACAGAGTTCTTTTGCGTATACCTTTGCTGGACCGAATTTCATTTGCCGGAATTTTACTTGCTATACCAACGTTTGCCATAAATAACCGTGCTGTTTTCAGGTTTTTTTTAAATGTCATCTTATAGAATGCAGTAGGTTAGGTTAGGTTAGTTTAATATCAACTCTAAAGAAAATAGTATTTCAGAAATAAATTACTTTATGGCAAATGAAAATTATGGAAAACGATACATTATGGCATATGAAATTCGGGCAAACGATAGAGAACCGTTCTTTTGTGCTGTCTAGTTAGTTGTAATGTTAGAAATTTGCTTGTACTTGTATTAATGCGTAATATGTACCTGCAGTATTTAACATGTAATTACATGAACAAACCTGCGAAGCAATTCAATGGTGTGTGTGCAGTTGACAATTTAATGACGTCGTTTTTTTTATCTCCCGGGTGCTCGCAATTGCATTCACAATCTCTTTCTACCCTCGTTCTACATCGTGAGGCAGAAAAAAACCGGCCAAGCGCGACTCGGACTCGCTCACGAACGGTTCCGTACCATCTGTACAACATTCATTAGACATTTGTATGGGAGTTTTTAGTATTTGTTGTTATAGCAGCCACAGTTATACATAATCTTTGAAAATTTCAACTGTCTACTATCACGGAGATACAGCCTGGTGACAGACTGATGGACGGACGGACAGCGAAGTCTTAGTAATAGGTAGGGTTTCCGTTTTTACCCTTTGGGTACGGAACCCTAAAAAGTAGTGAACACGATTGCGATTTCATGTGTGCTAGGTTCTTTCAGATTCCAAGTGCCGGCTAAACACCAGCAGGATGTTCCTGCACTGTGACTTCTGGCCGGAGGGTGTTCTCTTTCGTCGCTTTATGAAGCATGGATGAAAATCCCTAAATAAATAAATATAAATATTTTTTAAAAAGAAAGAAAGAAACAAAAAAGTATTTATTCGTGACAGTTACTTAGACGACAGGCATACGAGATAACAATGTAAGGAAGCAACTATCACAAAACGGACCCACCTCAGTGGTTCAGTAACAGTAATGGCTAAATGCCATTTTTTGTGTAACTTTTATTTTTTGTATGTCTTTTTTTATAACGCATTAATTTTTAATGTAATGATGTACTTAACTTTTTTACTGACAAATAAATAAATAAGACAACAGGATATTGTGACGATAGTCAATATAGATCAACCGTTAAATCATCGGTTAGGTAAATTTTGCCACAAAGATTATAAGTAGACTTTCCAGCCTGAGCTACAAGAGCATCCATTCTACCGTACCACGTGACAATTTTCCTAGTATATTCACAAGTTAATTTGCTGTATAAACTTTCTATCAATAAGCAGGACCGAGGGTTTGTATAAAATGGAAATGTATTCCCCTATAAGTCTTGGGCGTGGGCCCCTAACGAGATGCCTTGAGACCTTGCTTTCCCCCCAATTTGCAGTTATAAATGGCCAGTGCCACGTAGTTGTTTGTTTTGCGAACATTTTTCTGACTGTACAATGTAGATCTTTTCCAGTTGAAAGAAGATGGATGCAGATTTTTTGTTGATGTCTTTTGTTTTATTTGGAGTCGGGAAATATGGTTGTGCGGGAGGAAAATCATGACTGCTTATGTTATTTGGTGGACGCTGATGAGTAGGTACCTCTACAATGGCGAAACGGTTTGCATCATCTTTCATAATGCGAACTGCTAAGGAATAGAATTCGCTCTCATCGTCTGTATTTCCGCATAAATACAATCTAGGGCTCTTCAAGGCTAGCGTGAGTAGGCAGTTACTGAACCAGTGAGATAAACATTTGGCTTCAACTGCACTTTACATCAGGTGAGATAGGCGGGTCAATCACAGCCAGCTTTGTTGTTTAGTACAATTGTATTGGGATTGTTTTACTTATCTAATCCGTCCCTCGCACTCACATGTCTACTCGTGACCACGGCCATTGTAATGTGGTCGAAACGCCGAGGTAACTGATAAAACTCCTAAATTAACCGGTTCAACACACGATTATAAGCTAGGAAGGACCGACTAGGTTCGATCTTCCTAACCAACTATGAACGATAACCGAAAACAGCAGCGAAAACAGCAGCTGACCATAGACAGTCGCGTTCACAATTAGGCACGGTTCGGTCGCACGTGCAGCGTGCAATGACGGCCTCACGGTCCCACCGGAAGACCAGCGCCAGCTCTTGAGCCGGCATTATGCTGAGGTGGGTCCGTTTCGTGAACAGTAACACTGTTTTTTTTTCTCTTTCTTTTATGTAATTCTTCTGTCACTGTTCCGAATAAATGTATTTTCTTTCTTTCTTTCTTTCAAAATTATCTCCCGAAAAGATCGAAACTAGTCGGACAATATCTGGGTTATAATCGTGAGTTGAACCGCTTAATTTAATAGTTTTATTGATATCTCACGAGATTTTAAATAATATTATTACTAGCTTTTGTCCGCGGCTTCACCCGCGTGGAATTTGGTTATCGCGCGCTGTTCCCTCAGGAACTGTGCTTTCTTCCGGGATAAAAAGTAGCCTATCTATGTCACTCTCTGGCTTATAAAATATCTCTACGTGAAAGACGAACAAACATACCAACACACACACTTTCACATTTATACTATTAAGATTGGTTTTTAGGAGTGTATTTGTATTTTTTATTTCAACTCCAAATTTGTTACTTTTACGGTCATTCCGTAGTATGGATTGTAAAGGTAATTATTACTCGTTTTTTAAACTTTGTTAGGCTGATAAGCTGATAAAGTCCCGATGGATTAATTATGAGTGAAAATCACGAAAGTTTACAACATATTAATTAGTATCCTTTTTGCAGCGTACGATTATTCTCCACGGGAACTTCAAGGAATTAATCCTATATGAAATTTGCCAAGACGATGATTGCCAGACGAGTGGGGCTCAAACAAGTAATATTCGAGGTATTCGTTACTGAGCAATTATAACGATGTGCTTTGTACCTAATCCTTTTCATACGAAACGTAGAATTTGGAATTATTTTGGAGAGTTCATCGTATTAAGTAAACACCTTGTGCCTCGTACATAACCATCCATAAGCAGCACTAGAAGGGACTAAATAGAAATTTCAAAGAGATTTCATTAATGTAATTGAGGTTGTCTGTTTTTACTAACTAGGTATTTAGAGATAAATGCTTTATAAATCGTCTCCTGTAGTTATGTAATTTTTATTTCATCATCCCAGCCTATATACGTCCCACTGCTGGGCACAGGCCTTCTGTCAGAACAAGAGGGCTTGGGCCATAGTTCCGCACATGAATTTCGAAAAACTCAGAGGTGCGAGCCGGGGTTTGAACCCACGATTCTCTGCGTGAGAGGCGATAGGTCAAACCACTAGGCCACCACGGCTTCTTATTTAAAATTAATAATTATTTAAGTATTTTATTACATGAACAATAAAACAATGATATTCATTTGACTCTGAAAATTATGAGGACTATTCAAGTTATACTTTGACCTATGAAGATTAGAATTCATTATAATTAACGTATGGGTTCGATGGTACTCAATTCAAATACGACTCAATAATCTGACAAATTAATGACACTTTGACAGTGACAGTCACTGTAATCTTTGAGTGTCATTTTTGTTTTGCAACAAAACAGTTAAAAAATAAAATACTGAACATTATGATTATTAAAAAAAAAACCTTTTCATAACCATATATTTATGGTGTACAAAAAAAAATACATTATACCTAATGTGTTGTAATTAACATACGCCGCATACATAAAAACATAATCCTTCTTCGGGGCAGTCAGGTGAAAAAAGGAAAAACATACTTGGTCGACTATACTATGCACTGAAACAAACTAGCTGAGCTAGCAAACCACACGAGTGCACCACTGTGCATCTAACGACGCAGTAAAACCCGAAAGCGCGGCCCGTGGACAGTGGGGCCTCCGAAAGATTTATGTGGACAAATATTTTTATCCCACTCATGTGTGTTTAAGCTGGCGCTAAAAAGCTTAGAGTGCTTTGGAAGAGGAAGTTTATGATTCTTCACTTGTTATTTTTAGGGTTCCATACCGTAAACTGCTTCAACTTTGCCCTCTGGCCCCAACATTGCCTGATTCGATTTAGAGTCGATAACTTAGCACTCTTATAGGCTTTAAACTTTTATCTACACGGGAATTATTATTACGGGGGATAAAAGTTTAAAAACCTAGAAGGGTGCTAGTTATCGACTGTAAATTGAGTTAGGCAATGTTAGGGCCAGAGGGCAGAGTTGAAGCAGTTTACGGTATCCAAAAACTGACTAACGGAACCACAATAAGGTACTATTGCTACGCTCATTGTCCGTCTGTTCGTCTATAACATGGCTAATGAGCTGAAACAATTACTTTGCTCAGCCGCGACCTGATAGCTATGTTTTTTTTATCACCACCATCACATTACACTGACGCGTTTCAACCTCAACCAGAGCTCATCTTCAGAGCAACACAATCGTTCAACATGGTACCAGACGTTAGGTCTAAACATATTAATAGATGGATTTGTGTGTGTTCTTACAGTATGGAGGTGGAGGAACTGCAAGCCCACACATGTCTTAAAGGTAGCTATCATAAGGCTGCGGGTGACCATAGTAATTGATCCAGTTCATTGATATGGACCTCCGCATAGTAACGTCTGATTCAATAAAATTAAAAGATTTCATTTTTTAACACCTGTAAATTACTACAGAAATCGAAAGAGTTTTGTCTCCTGAACATGGGAAAACTTTATTATAATTGATTTCTCCATATTTAAAAAAATACAAAAAAATTAAAAGATAGATCTAAATTTGCCAACACTACCACAGAATAGATATGTTTCCTTTGCCTTTTTCACCAGAAAAAGAGCTGTCATAATTTTGACAACGTCTCTATGCAACGTCTACGTCAGATTTACGTGATCTTTTTTTTAAGAGACTAGACAAAATTAATGGATCTATTGTGTGGTAGTTTTTGAGTTATGTCTTAGAATAAGCACATCTTAAAAAAAATGTAATAAATTAATTAATAGTTGTAGCGAAATTTTAAAAATATCAGCGTTTTTCTCTTTCCAAACAGAATACAGAGAACGAATCAAATTATAGTCTTAGAAATATGAAATCTTGTCAATTATAACAGGGCTGTTTTTTAGAGAACTGAAATAGATAGACAGCTGAAGTTTATACAAAAGGCGTACCTAGTTATACCGCTACAACAAAAAACAGTAAAAATAGAATAACATTGAAAACTAGGGAGAGTTCGCTTACATGAAACATTTCATTTTTGTTTCAGTTGTATTTCTATTACTTTAAGACATACAGTCTTCAAAGAGTAAGACAGATAAAGTTTTACAATTAAAATTTTAATATTCCATAATATTCTGTGAACCAATTCTAAGTCAACCTGTGGTCAAGTTGAAAACTATTTCAACTTCTGCTAAGTAGACTTGACACCCCACACTTCAGTCTACTCGTGACCACGGCCACTATAATGTTGCCGAAACGTCGAGGTAAATATTACTCGTGTGTGTTAGCATGATAAGTCCCGTTGGTGGGTATTTTAAAGTTGAAAACAAACTAAAAAACTTGCAAGTTAAATAAAACACACCTACAATCACGTGTCTCTTTCTTTTCCAACGAAACGGTAGGCAGAGACTAGGTATTTATTTCCACCTGCAACGATCCCAAATCCTAAACAAAATTTGTTACATTAAATCTTAAAAAAAAGTGAAACACCCGTATGTGAATGTCTTTAGTTAGCACTTTTGTAAATCAATTCGGCGTTTGGTACTGCGTCAATATTTATTGGGCACTCATCGGTTTGATGCGGGTATGTATCTTCAAACGATTTTATTTGGATTTAAAACCACGTATGAATAAGTGAACTGTGCTCCTGACGTATTTAAAACCTCCGTCAATATTTCGTAAAAATCGATGACGGTGTGTTGTTATCCTCTAAATCAGGGATTCCCAAACATACTGTGACGCTCTTGGGTCTTTGGCATTTTTTTACGACGCCCCTCAACCCTGCTCCCAAAAATACTTACATACCAATTTTAATACTAGCCTAGTAAAAGGTTATCAGAAAAACATATATTTCGACGTTTATAATTTTTATTACAAAATAAGAATGAAATCAAAACATAAACTAATCTTCAAAGTACCTATAACAAGGCCACAGGGGGGGTAAAAATATCACCAAAACAGAACGGAACTAAATCAGAACATTGTCGGTGTTTGGAACTAACGCTGATTTCGAACAAGTGCCTGTCAAAAGTTTGCAAAAACATTTAGATAGAGAAAAAAAAGATGGCCGACTCTGCCAAGAAACTACGCCAAATAAAGTGAAGTAAAAAGTGAGATAACGATTTGTGAGTTTACTAATGGTCATTGATGTTTTTAATCACTTAGATTTAATGTTATTTTGTATGTTTTTGTTTTGGAATGGATATGGGCTCACTTTATCTTTGAGAATGAACTCGTGAAGAGATTGAAATGCATGGTTTGTATGTGTAAAAGTAGTAACATAATATTATGTTGCGTGATTTATAAAAAAGTGGAGGAGGATTTGATTTTACACGATAGCATGTCATAAATAAGATTAAAACGACAAAAAGATTTTTGGGTACTTACTCCGGACGGGATTCAAACCTCAATCCTGTGGCTATACGTGCCAAGGTATCCCACCAACTAGACCACTGGAGAATCCGACTAACCATCCAGAAATCTCGAATTATTTCCGATTTATGCTAAGTAAAGTATCTTACATTTCATTAAGCAAACGTTACCTACTACTGGTACTGCTGATATTACAAAATAATAAAATATCTGTCAAATAGACGCTTTTTTGAGCGTGTTTTTATTTGACTGGATGGCAAACGAGCAAGTGGGTCTCCTTACGGTAAGAGATCACCACCGCCCATAAACATCTGCAACACCAGGGGTATTACAGATACCTTGCCATTCTAGAGGCCTAAGATAGGATACCTCAAGTGCCAGTAATTTCACTGGCTGTCTTACTCTCCACGCCGAAACACAAATCCAAATCCAAATCATTTATTCAGTAAATAGGCCGCAATGGGCACTTTTACACGTCATTTTTTTAAACTACCAGCGCTTTCGGAAAGACCATCATTGCCAAGAAGAATGCGCCGCAAGAAACTTGGCAGAAAGTCATTTTTTCAATATAAAATAATTACAAATAAAATACTTAAAAACTAAAGTATAAAATTAAAGAAAAAATAATAATAATAATAATACAGGGATGTATGGGGCCCCTTAGTTACAAAACTAAACACTAACTATATCAACGTTCAGTGGAAGTGTAGAATGCTTCCACCGTCATAAATTAAAAAAAATAATACTGAAATATTCAAGCACTGCAACTGCACTGCAAGCACTGCTGCTTCACGGCAGGATTAGCGAGCAAGATGGTGGTAGCAATCCGGGCGGACCTTGCACAAGGTCCTACCACCTGCGGTAGGTGGTAGCGAAGTAGCGAGGTAAAAGATAGTTTATTTATATATGTTCCTCCTCTTTCTAAGGATTTTTCCATATTGAGAGAATTTCAATGGTAGTGGTTACAAAAGTTCCAGACAACCGTACAGTTTTAAAGATAAGCAGAACTAACTCTGTATTTTTGTAGAGAATAAACCCTTTTCTCGATGAAATGTTGTTTCTATCTCAGTGACTTCGGTCAACACATTCTATTGTTTTAACCCCCACGCTAAAAGAGGCACGCAAAATGTCTGTCTGTCTCTGTCTGTGGCATCCTAGCTCTCAAACAAATGGACCGTTGCGACGCGGTTTTTTTATGTGAAAGCAAGTTTTTTTGCGGTGAATCAAGATTGATAAAAATCGAACATTGAACTTTAAAATGGCAATGTCGTGAGTTTTTAACTTTTCTAAGTTAAAGTAAGTAAAACTAGCTGTTGCAAGGGACTCCGTCTGCATAGATTTCGTTTATCGCTATCCCGCGGATTCTATGCAATTTTTCCGGGATAAAAACTATCCTTTGTCCTAATTTTATGAATCAAATTCGGGTTTTGTTCCGCGTACCTTGATTTTAGAGCAGCTCGATATCGAATATCGAATATCGAGAAATGACCGCGATAGTCTAAAATATTGTATCTTATGTCCTTTCCCGGCACTCAAAATATCTGTATACCGAATTTCAGCAAAATCGGTTCAGTAAATCTAGAGATTACCCCCTACAACCTCACAAACTTTATAAGTATTATTGTGTACAGTGGGGGTGGAAAACCTTCGTCAGTTATATTAAATTGATTCCTTTACAAAGTCATATCATAGACTTAGTACGTTTTGAAACCAAAGTACTAAGTAGACAAGTGCATATCAAATAAGACTTACTTGACATGATAACAAGGGTCAAAATAGTATACACCTCTAACATATATCTAGTTTCATATCAATACAAAACCTTTTTAATAAACAACTTTGTAAAAGTTGCAATCAAATAATGTTCTATTTAATTGTCAGTGTTTGTCAGTGCCAAGGTGTAGTGGTAGGGTTGCTAATTTGATCAAAAATATCTGAACACGCTTCTACGCCGTTAACAATAGGGTCGTCCTCAGATATTTTTGATCAAAATTTTGCTCACAACCTTATGAACTCGACTGTACATCAGCCATTTTCTCTGAAGTGCCTTCTAAAGTGTAGTCGCTCGACTTAAGGACATGGCAATTAAGTTAATTATCTATATAAATGCTTTAAGTGCCCTATTTTAGCCGAATTAATTAAATTAGCAAGCATCTTGCTTGGATTTTGTTTAATTTCCACTGCTTCATATTTCGTTAAAATTAGTGGAATTTTAACTTTCAGAATAATAATTTAATAAATTATTGAGTAAGCTTAACTAGAAACCCTTGTAAAGGTATTTCGTCGGACTTTTTGAACTCAAAATACGCATTTGGCGCCATTTTGTGAACACCAACCAATGTACGGAAACATTTAGATACCTATACTTCTTAAACCTTCATTATAAAGACTAACAACTACATTGGCTTTACTTAAGTGAGCAAGTTTTTAACAAAAACCATTTATTGACGTTTCTAATACGCAATTTGATGATTTTTTTATTTACTGTAATTAGATTATTACAAAGGAAAAGAAAAATAAAACTACATAATATCACCCAGAGTAGGTACTAATGGGCAGGGTGCCCAAAAGGCTGGCTGTGTTTCGTCGTTGTATATTTAGTATTGCCAATAATGTTGACCGAGGGGGGCAACTCTATGATCACTCATCTACGTTTCTTATTTAGTATTACGATATTGGACCATGCACAACGACAGCGCCACATAGCGGTGCACGGTGGCAACTATAGGTATTATTCGGCATTGTTGTTATCATAATTGTCAAGCGAGAAACAGAGTACAAAAAAGGAGCAGTATACCTTCTAGGCAGCGTCCTTGATATAATTATCTTCGCCGGATGATACATAAACGCGCGATAGATACGGAGAAGTATTTGCGCCTCTTCTGGGATGTGCAAAAGGCTTTATTGTCGAATTGAAAAGTTTAAAAAATTCGCATTGTGATAATTAACTTCATTAGATACGTTTATATTATATTATATTAGATGAATTTAAACATCCGTACACCGAACAATACTGTTTATATCATTGTGACATATTAAGGTACGTAATAAATGCACGTGAGTCCGTACGTAACCGCAGAGCGCTCGCAACTGATGGTTGCCGAGGTATGCTGAGAATTCGTGGCGCGTAGGTATAACTCGCGTTCCGGCCGTTTGTATGAAGACGTTATACTGCTCCTTTTTTGAACTGTGCGAGAAGTAAGTATAGGTAAAGTCATTCACGATGACGCGTGCCGTGGTTTTTATTACAATGATCATTTTGACAAAATCCACGCGTCTTCGTGGATGGCACTAGATTATTGGCACTTTCTGGACAATGTTAGTAGTATCGACAATTAGATTAAAATGTTGTGTTCAATGAAAAATTAACTTGCTTGTCCCGGAAACGGGGTTTTGTGTCTTAAGAGTAACCCATGAGTTTCTTCTTTACGTCAATTATCCACTTATTTCGTTGTTCTTGTTTCCAACATACTTTAAAAATCTGTAGAATTTCAGTCACATTTTTGCTAGTTTTTTACAGTTCATATACCAACACATCTTGTTAAGATCATACTTATCTTAAAAACAATCAATGTTTAGGTACTGCAAAACTATACAAATTAACAGCTCATGCCAGCATCATTGGTTTAGTTTATAGACGTAGCGAACGCTACGATCGTTTCGGCTCCCCCCACCACCTTTGCACGGTCTCAATAAACTTGTTACGATAAAATACGAATCATGCTCTTCACGTAAACAGAATAATTAATTTTCACATTCATTTGACCTTAAGTATAAGGCCTTGGAAATATAATTAATATTTACAGCGTCTAGTCTATATAAACTCATACTAGCGTAAGAGATTTGACCTTTTATCTCACTACTTTAGGGGCTACTTTCTAGCAACAGTAGAGAAAAGGAGCAGTACATCGTCTTCATTAATATGTCACAACGATATTTATAAACAGTATTGTTCGGTGTACGGATCTAATATAATATCAAGATTGGTTTTTTGGAATCTTTTTGTATTTTTAATTTCAATTCCAAATTTTTTGTTACTTTTACAGTCATCCCATAAAACCTATATCAAAAATACAAACATCGATGAGGGCTACGGCATAGATGTCGCTAGTGTCGCTGCTTAAGTGGCTAAATAAGAAACAACTGAGATATGAGGTGCATAGGAGAAATTCGTGTCTGTATCGTTGTCCAGCGGTGGTGTAGCGGTATAGCACACGGCACGGAATGCCGAGGACCTGGGTTCGATTCCTAGCGCTGGTCTTATTTTTCTGGTTTTTCTGTGCATCTATATTTCAGTTTGTATTTTCGATATCTAATATAATATAATAAAAACGTATGTATTGAAGTTTTTTATCAGAATGCGAATTTTTTATACTCTTAAATTCAACAATAAAGCTTTTGTCACATCTCAGAAGAAGCGCAAATACTTCTCCGTAGCTAACTTTTAGATAACAAATATACGTAGTGATGAAGCCAAATAAAACCGTTTAAAACATAATACGTTTTGTGGTTTATTAAAATAACGTAAAATACATTTTTGTTAAACACTACTCAGTCCATTTTGAACATGAAATAGTAGATTATTGTCGTGGCCTGGAAGTAGCCAATTGCTGGCTGAGTATGAGTATTAAACGGACGAGCTTGCGAGTCCGTTTAACTAATACGAAACCAGCAATTGCTATTCCTGCCGAGACTAATATAAAGCTTTTCTCAAAAATGATGAATAATTCGGAAATAGACTAAACTTTATCTCAAAATGTATCATAACAATTAATTTTATTCCAATTATTTTTCTTATGCTTTCCCGCCTTTTTTTTATTAAAAATAAACTGCAGGTGTATTTTTACACCGAAAACACCACAAGCTGTTTCAGACTCAATAAAAAAGTCCGAAGTTCCAACAAAATATCTGATACCGGCCAATTAGATTTGGCTGTATACGACTTGTGCCAACATTTCGATGGCCTTTTTAACTTTTAAAAAAATTTGTGACTGATTGCAGGCGCGCTAAATTTTTATTGTCGAACTAGCGCGCCTGCAATCTTTTTAACTTTTTAATTTCTCGCTGACCATAAACTATGCACTTCACCTTCTGATATGTAAAGAATAATGTCAACTTTTACGGACATTTTTGAGAAAACTTACTTACTTACTTACTCTTTTTTACTTACTTAGTCCATCTTTAAATCTCTTCTAATCCTTTCCCTACATTAAATTTCATGTGATATTATCCAATCAAATACAGAACTGAACTGAGTGACAGTTAGTAGAGTAGGCAGCCCTATCACGCGTTTGTGTACCGAGCCGGCGTAGGTAATTATATCAAGGACACTGCCGAGACAGATTACTGTCCTTTTCTCTACTGTGTCTTAGTCCTTACTTAAGTATCTAACTATAAATACCTTACTTAGTATACATGCGAAAGTTTGTGTGTGCGTGTGTTATTTTGTAACCCTAAAATAGCTAAATAAGTCAATAACTAAAGAAAACTCATGAAAACAAAATGAATAAATATATTCATTTTTTTTAATGTTAATATTAAAGTTAACATATATTAAAAGAATAAAAATAATTATAAGTGGAAAATGATTTCTAGCACAAACCAGCGTGCAAATCTTAGTTTATTCAATTCCCAAATCGCAATGGGCCCGCGTGGGAACTACAGCCAAAGCCATCTCTCTCATTCTGAGAAGAAGCCTGTGGAACGATAACGAGGTGGGAAGTGAGGTGAGATACGCGAGAATCGTGTTTCCATGGCAGAGTTAAACACTCTCACGGCCTCCTCTCAGAATGAGAGGGCTTGAGTCGTAGTACCACGCGGACTCAGTGCAGATTGGGAAGTTCACAGACACCCATTGAAGTGCTTCGCAGCTTTGTGCAGCTTTCACGATGTTTTCTTTTACCGTAAAGCTCGTTTTAAATTTAGAATAGAATAGAATTGAATTGATTTATTTGGTTTTAAAAAAACTGTCTAATCTAATTTCGCACATCTTGCATCCTCCGTTTAAATTGTGTACTTATAATACTATTTTCATACCTGTAATCTTAGTTTTATTTGTGTGTGTGTAATTGTGTAAATTTTGTTCATATTTGTGAAAGTGAATAAAATGCCTTCTTTCTTTCAAGAAATTTGAAAAACTCATGAGATGTGAGCTTGGAATTGAAATCACGACCCTCTGCTTGAATGGCCACAGGTCAAACCAGTAGGCCACCACGGCTTTTTTCCCATGCCAGAAATGATGATATGATATTGATGTTTCACCATTACAGCCGATCAGCATACCCATTTACGCCACGCGAACTTTTTCCAAGCGCTTCGATTTCCATTAGGTAAGCATTGCTCGGGGGACCCCCTTTCCGCCCCGGTAATTGACTGGATGGGATTATATCGGATCACCGGGATATCAAGATAATAATGCCTGGTAATGTTACCCGGTAAGATATGCTTGTGGTTTCGTGCAATTTAGGTTCCGGTGGACATGTTGAATACTCATACTGTGTAATCTGAGGAACGAAGTACGTATTTAAAAGTAATATATATAGGAACTTAATCACGACTATCGTATTAGTTATTAGTGTGGGCCTTATATTGTGGGTTAAATAAAATTACAACAATATTTTTAACACACTGTATGCAACACTTGGTAGTGTTGCCAGTATCTATGAAAATGATGATCATAGTCAAAATACCATATACGGGACTTAACACTCTATTTATACACAAGTAATATTTACCTCGCCTTTAAATCGCCGTGGTGGCCTAACGGTTTGACCTATCGCCTCTCAAGCAGAGGGTCGTGGGTTCAAACCCCGGCTCGTACCTCTGAGTTTTTCGAAATTCATGTGCGGAATTACATTTGAAATTTACCACGAACTATGCGGTGAAGGAAAACATCGTGAGGAAACCTGCACAAACCTGCGAAGCAATTCAATGGTGCGTGTGAAGTTCCCAATCCGCACTGGGCCTGCGTGGGAACTATGGCCCAAGCCCTCTTGTTCTGAGAGGAGGCCTGTGCCCAGCAGTGGGACGTATATAGGCTGGGATGATGATGATGATGATGAATATTTACCTCGACGTTTCGGCAATGTTACAGTTGCCGTGGTCACGCGTAGACTGAAGTGTGGGGTGTCAAGTCTGCCTAGCAGCGCGAGTTCTTCGAACTACCCGCACTTGATCACTAATAGTGCCGGCACTCGTATCACGAACTACCCGCACTTGGTCACTTTTATTAGTCACCCTATCACACCGACACACAACACTAACAACGTCCGATCGTCCCTCCGAACATTCATCCCGACGCCGACACTTATTAATAACAGGATTCCACGAAGATGAAAGCTTATACCTACCCATGGTCCCGGTTGATCGGGTGTTTATAGGGTTGATTGTAGTTGTGGTAGTTCTTGTGGTAGTACTAATATTGGAAATTCGAAAGTAAAAAATAAATATTGTATGGGTATAGGTAAAGTTTTCATGTGACTCAACTTCCATACAAGAGTTTAATATTTTGTTTTCTAAATTCAATGTTTTCCACTTGTATCGGACTAGTAATCAGTAGCCTTAATGTGGGTTAAATTAACACCCTTGTATTTTGTGTAACACAAAAATGTATAATTGTCCTGAAGCTCGTTTAAAACCTGCACTGTTTCATTTTACGTCACAAATATAGAAATTCCGACACGTAAGGATAGAGCCACTGGCCATCTGTTGCCGCGGTATAGCACCGACATTACGACTGGCAGGACACAGCCTGGTTAAAACAGAGTTTTCAAAAAAAGAATACGTTCCATAAGACGTGTTTTTTTTTTCTTTAAGGAAATATCCAAAAAATCAAACGAAGTTCACTTCTCTAAGAGACAAGTGGCCCAAATCTGTTTAAAAGGTACTTAATATTTTTTTTCTTTAAGTTAGTTACTACAATCTCTCTCCTTGCATGGGACAATCAGCAGTAGGTAGGTTGGTTGGTGCTTATGTTGGTAAGAATTAAAATGCATTTATTTTGCCCGGTAGAATAGTAATATTAACTTGTTTCTAAATTCATATAATATTCAAAAATATTAAAAGATTGAGTTTGTTTGATGTCTCTCTTATGTATCACATCAAGTCACTCTACAACTTAGTGAATTTTAAAAGAAGAAAAAAAATTGTTCTGTTACAATGAATATGAACTCAATAAATTACTCATTTGTTTCTTTTTTAAATTTGGCCGAAAACTAATTACCAGATTCTATCAATGAAAAAGTCACCTGTTGAAGTTTAAATATTATCGCTACATAGGTTGTGTTGATGACAATACAATTACTATTTAACAAAAGCGAAAACACTTCTACTTTATCGAAAATACAAACTGAGACATGGATGCGCAGAAAAAGCAGAAAAGAGACCAGCACTGGGAATCGAACCCAATCCGCAATCCGTGCTGCAATCCGTGTTCTCTTTCTCTGGTTTTTCTGTGCATCCATGTATAGTCTTAGTTTGTATTTTCGATATGGTTTCACGGGATACCCGTATAATTAACAAATTTGGAGTTGAAATAAAAAATAAAAAAAGACGCCAAAAAACAATCATACTTCTACTTTACTTTTTTACTTAAATACACTTATTTATAGTAGAAATTCAAATAATACATGCAATAACATTCTGAGAGGATGCCGTGAGAGTGTTTAACTCTGCCATGAAAACACGATTCTCGCGTATCTCACCTCACTTCCCACGTCGTCTCGCCACGTCTCGCTGGTGGAAAACCACCTTAATACATGCAATATTATAAAATTCGATTAAAACACAAGCCGTTCGTTCTTAATCTGTGCCACTAGTAGCTGACCGAGCCATGACAGCGCAGAAAGAATTTTTACCGCACCGTATCGGTTTGCCAGCTGTAGTACATTTTTTATTAAGCTTGAGTGGGTTTAGAGACAGATGTTCATGTAAAACTGTTGTATGCAGTTATACGGTTTGAACTGAATTGAATTCGAGTGTTCGTGCATTGGTGAGGGTAGTGATTTGGAACAATTTGAGTGTCACATAGATATATCTATTATCAAGATTTAACTAGCAAGATACTAATAACGTAACAGATTGGATCTGCTTCAAACATGGAATCAATTTTTATTTTACAAATGAGAAAAATGAAGATTGGAAAGATTTATAATTTGAGGAGGCGTGAATTTTAAGGTTTTCCGTCAGGTCTCTTTCCGCCATCACGGGCAAGCCCGGGAGGTTACTTTTATGCTGGAAAGAGCCCGGCAGATTACTCGTATATCATAAAGGACAGACGACCGGTACTTCTTTCGCATGAGAGTCCGTGATGGCCCGGGCGTTCGACAGTTGCTCCGCAAGGACAGACATGGGGTACAAAAATTTCTGCTCCTAAACAGAGGCCAAAACCTAAATGATTACTGTCAATGAGGGTTCAAAAATTTGAGGTGGAAACGCTTGTAACCAAAAACCAGACTCCTTCTGAGACGAGGCGAGCAAGCGTGCCTTCTCCGACGTAGACGAGCTGGTATCCAGAAGAAAGCGTGAACCTGGCGACGTATTTATTATGAGGGGGCTTTCCCTGGATAAGTTATTTTCCAAACATTTTCCGCATCTGACAAGCATGCTACCTTATAATCATAATCTCAAAGTGACGGATAATGAATTTTGCCGATCAGAAAAAAGCGAGTAGAGTAACGCTAGTTACCTACTACTTAGTCGTAGGTACTCCGAGGCCACCCTAACGAAAAGTGTGGCTTGAAGGAAAAGCCTGGAACTCATTTTATATTGACCAATTTCTCTATTTGAAAATGAATGATTTTGTCTGAATTAAATTAGTTAGTTAAATAAAAATTGACACATTCAGAAACATACATAAAGAAAGGTAAGGTAGGTGCTTAATAAACATTACTTCCATTAACAAGCTTGGACTGTAAAACGACGGCTCAATTACTTCCTGCTCAATAAAGGGATGCCCCGTCGGCTGATGACGTCACGTGATAAGGGTGCACGTGCCTGTGGCAGCTGTTTAATCAGTAGTTTTGCTGGGATTTGTCTCTGATAAGATTTGATTTTGAAGAGTAATTATTATTCCGCGTTCTGTTTAATTGAAATAAACGGAGATAGCTCATGTCTTAAATAGAGTTTAGCTAGTCATGTTTCGGGCTAATCCGTAGTCCTGTTTCTGGGAGCACACGCCACGGCAGCTGCTCTGTAAAGCTTTACGCAGATCATCCGTCCATCTCGTTGGTGGACGTTCTTCGCTGTGCTTGCCAATCAGTAGTATCCATTTGAGAACCCTTTGGCCTCAGCGGCCATCTATAATCTCCGTGCTATATGGCCTGCTCATTGCCATTATACTTCATGTGAATCTTACATTTTTTTTAAATAGGTACTATGTAAATAGTACATTTTGAGTACATTTTTTTAGTATAGTTGTTTTCGCGCCCCTCCCGCAACTCCCGCCATTCTGACTCTCACCAGTTTCATATGTGTCGTACCTGCAAAAAAGTGTTTGTTACAAATTGATTCGATTTATTAATGCTTTAAGGGGAACAAACATCCAAGACAGATAAGCGCGGCTTCATTGTTTTGACCACTCGCAAAAACTTCGCCGTCTCGGAGTGCCGTCAACTAATTAATTGGTAGAAACTTGGTATCAGTTGAATCGAGGGCCATTGAGGCAGCGGGAACAATGACGTCAGAATTAAAAAAGTTGGAACGTATCAAAATATAAACGAGTAAAGTTTAAAAAGAATAGTAGGTAGAGGAATTACATAACGGTCATTTGACATTTATAAAATAACTTTCGGTAAAATGATTTAAAATTTTATGATCTACAGATTGAGATGGATTCACAGATTGATTTAGGTTTACTTGAAGACAACACTGATTTATTAAAAATAAATAAATAAGCAAAACTACATTCAAAGATTTTTTAAGCTCTTACTCGTATTGTAGATGATAATCAAGAATTAAGAACACAGAGGTTTTTTCCGAACCGGTGGTAGTTTTTTTTTGACATTCATAAGTGTTTGTTATAGCCTAAATTGAATAAAGATATTTTGACTTTGACTTTGAGTTAAGAAGTTCACAGTAAAACAGTGAAGGTTCTTATGGCGCCTTCTTAACGTTCATAACTATGAATTTTTTTATTCACATGCATCTGTATGCATCGCTGGCAGTGAATGCTTTACCAGATTATCTCAATGAACTGAGCCAACTGCCGAAGCTAAGGCAAATTAAAAAAAATACGGTGCAGATAGCTGGAAACTGATAGTATAGAAACGCTAATTGAAGTACTAATTATGAATGAAAATCACGAAAGTTGTAAGATCACCTTACTCTCTGATTCTTGCATGAGCCACATGTGTGTAAGTGCAGCCGACCGCCCGGTTTCGCCCGTTTTACAGCCCAACTTTAAAATTGGAGGCAGTAAAACAGAACGAAGGCGTATCTCAGCCTTAACGTTAGTGTTCAAGTTAGAACTCCAGAACCAGCGGTTTTAAATCTGCATTGGACTTCAGCACTGCGTCGAATCATTTTGGTAGTTCAAGCTTAACGTTTGCCGTAAATCGAAGTTTATCTTAAAACTTCGATGTTTGTTTTAAAAATGAACTATTTTTCAGGCAGCTTGTAGGAAAATCTAAAACTAGTAATAAATTAGATAAACATGTTAGTCTGTGTTTTCTTTCAGAGTGAAGTTCCTTTTGCTGATTTTAAATTTCCTTACCCAACAAATAGAACCTTAATGCCGCTACTCTGTCTGTCCGTTCGTCTGTCCTGGCAACATGGCTGTATCTCAAAAACCAATGTTTCTCGATATGTTGCTCCCATAAAAATAATAATAAAGGGGTCCTATGTAACCGATTTAAAATACTTCCATATGGGGTAAATTTAGGCTCTGCGTGCACTGGATTTTTGTAGATAGGTACATCTGCTTATCAATGGATTCTATGAAGACAAAAGCTTACACTGTAGATGCTTCTTGTATTTCTAATTTCAATCGCTTCACGCACCACTCAAGAGTCATCATCATCATCATCAGCCGGAAGACGTCCACTGCTAAACAAAGGCCTCCCCCTTAGAACACCACAATGAACGACAACTCGCCACTTGCACCCACCGGTTTCCCGCAACTCTCACGATGTCGTCAGTCCACCTGGTGGGAGGCCTGCCAACGCCTCGTCTCAACTCAAGAGTAGAAACGATAAAATACATAGTCACAAAGTCAATGTATTATCTTCTGTACGTAACGATACCCTGATTACTGAGACTGTGTAGTGTGTGTGGTGTGACTGTGTAGTGTATAGTGTGTGTGTGTAGGGGGGGGGGGGTTACGAGTATTCGTAAGCGTTAAACTTTTCTGAGTCAGAGTTTTGGGTTACGTGAATTCCTTCGGGGTAGAAAAGCCGTGGTCATGAGCTAGTCTCCTATAAGACTCACACGGCGACCTCACAGAAACTAATCTAAACAATACTAATTTAGATATACAACAACAGGCGAGATAAAGCATTCAAATACCTCATATTAGGGTAGGTTGAAACAACCAAAGTTTGTGGGTCCCAACGACATTGCCCAAAGATCCCCGATTACCAACTTCTGTGTTCCGTGGCTTAGGGTTGTCACTTTGTTGAATGCCAATGCAAACCACAAGCTGTAGGGTCAGAATACGATTACTTCTAAGCATGAATGTGAACGTTTGGGGCGAAAAGTTCACGAGTGGCGACCACGAACCGGAAGATGAAGCGTTGCCAGGCCTTGCACTAGATGTACTGACGACATCGTGAGAGTTGCGGGCAGCAGGTGGGTGCAAGTGGCAAGTTGTCGTTCATTGTGGCGTTCTAAGGAAGAGTAAGCGCATCGTGGAACGTCCACCAATAAGATGGACGAATGACCTGGTTCAAGCAGCGGGTTCATAGTGAATGCAGGCCGCTTCCAACCGTAGCTGTCGAACGCTTTGAAGCTTGAGACGGTTTTCGCCATCTCTTTCTGTCATCATCCACTACCCTTTGACAGAAAGAAATGGTTAATGCAGTCGCGAGCGTCGAAGTTAGATTATTCCTAGTTCATAAGACAATACGGCCTGTGGGCAAAGCCAGGGATCCGATGGATGCGGGATTGGGGGACCAGCCACTGTGTTTTTTTTTGGGGAGACGTGTTTCAGCAGTATAGATGTTTTTCGGCTTATAATGACGCTGAACGTAGGTTTCGCATAACCAGCGACTTTTAGAACCATGTCCTTGTCATTGTGCGGCTGAGATGCTTGGGGCTTGGTATCTGATAGCACGAGGTGTTTAAGCTATGGAATCGATTGTAATTATTTGTCTTGACTTCATTTAACATAAGAAAGAACTTATAACGAGTTCTTTCTAACTTGAACCCGAAATCTTTGTACCTTGTCGCCTTTGTACTGTGTTTGTACCTTGTATAGCGTTGGGGACAACCGCAATAGAGAAATCTCGGGTTTCGGTTTGGGTTTCGGTAAGTATATATAGGTCAAAATCTAGTTTCAGCGACAGTTTTGGTCTTTTTCCACAGTTGTGAGATAATATTTTATAGTTGTCTTACATAGTATATTAAGTGGCAGCCCCGAGTAGTCCGGATTACGAATTAATTGTCTTAACTCCGAGTAGTTATAGAAACCGCTTTCGAATTTGTTCTTGTTTAGAACTATCTTGAATATTTAGTAGCTTTTGTCGAGTTTGATAAATTTGTGCTTGGTTTACTAAATTTTAATGTTATCGGATATCGTTAATAGATTTAAGTTTTCGCTTAAAACTTATTTACTTCGTAACATTAATACATTTTGAATAAGTTTCGTTCATGATTGGCGTCACTTTGTACTATCGAAGTTTAGTTTTTTTTTTCAGTTACTTAAGTCAAGTGATGTCTGGTGAAGATGTGTCATGTGAAATTTTTCGTGATTTTTGTTCGCGATTTTTGTATTTAACTTTATGTTTATGCTTTGTTACTGTAGCTACTTAGAACAGATTGAAAAAAAAAACAATCAGAAAAGAAATGCTGGAGCCGGCAACCAAAAATAAGGCTTCGCCACCAGATTTTGCGATTTTGAGTTTACTTTGACAGGTTTTTAAATTACTGTAAAATCGATATCGTGTAGGTGTAAACGAGGTGTATTTTTGACATGTAAACAAAAAGATATAAACAGAGACATTGACTAGGAATTTCAAACGTGGTTTTTTTTTAGTACCTATGTCGTGTAACTATTTTCTGGGTTCCGTAACCCAAAAAGAAAAAAAAAGGTTAACACTCATAAATCTCATACCTAGTAAAAGGATATTTTTAAAGCTAGTCGTATTTTCAATAATTAAAATATAAATTGTGACGTATTATGAAAGCAATAACGTTCAATTTTCAACTCGATGCATGTGGTCGCTAAATCGACTTAACCTTATTAAGGGTTAAAGCAGTGAAAAAATCAAACATCTAAATCAACGCATTCAAAAGATACAGTTTTTAAAAAGGCCTATGTCCAACAGTGAACTTCCTACAGCTAATATTATTATGATGATGATGAGTCATTAAAAACGGTGTTTAAAGAAAGAAAAAAAATCGTGAAAATGTGGGAAATAAAATTACGCATACGAATTGCCGTAAATTCCTTAATTATTTACCTAATTATGTGCTTAACATCGTAATAATTAGTTATTCTAAGATACTAACTAATATCGCTAAATAATTCCTGATATCTCGCTCCTATTTATTCTCCATTTCACGCGTCAGCTGATCTTACACTAATCCGCTAATCACAAAATGGCGTTACTTAACTAACACACGGTAAATGGGCGGTAAAATTATGAAGCTCTCATGACAGGAGGTGAAGCGCTTTTCTTTCTTCTAAACATGCAATGGCCAACGGTTATGATGACAAACATTTGTAGAACGATCTTAGATAGAGATTTTTGATACTTATAATTTTTTTTGCTGACTACTTTTTCTTTGCTGTACTTGTAATGGTGCCCAAAATACATTTGCGTACCGAATTGAGGAGGTTCGTGCAGCGAAGACGATCCTGGCCAAATTTCAGGTCAATCTGACCACATAAAGTGCATGAAATTTGACATCTAAGATTTGATTACACACAGACAACGGGGCAAAGCTTGTAAATAAAAGCATCAAAAATAATTTGGAAGCTTAAGACTACTCCAGTCCTGCTTAGTCGCTAAAATCGATGGCCTACTTACGAATTATCAACTGTATAAACTTTCGATTCCTGTGTATGACGTGTTTGTTTTGAGAAAGGTACAGTTGAATGTTCGAACGTGCCGTGTAAGTTGTAGTTGTAAGTTTGCACTACGTCAACATACTGTTAGCTGTTATTTTTTGTTTTTATTAGGAGAATATTTAAGATTGTTTTTTTGGAATCTTTTTGTATTTTTTTTATTTCAATTCCAAATTTTTACTTTTACGGTCATCCCGTAAAACCTAAATTGAAAAAAAAAACTGAAATATAGATGCACAGAAAAACCAGAAAAATAAGACCAGAAACTGGGAATCGAACCGGAGTCCAGCAGTGGTTTTAGCGGTATAGCACGTGGCACGGAATGCCGAGGACATGGGTTCGATTCCCAGTGCTGGTCTTATTTTTCTGGTTTTTCTGTGCATCTATATTTCAGTTTGTATTTTCAATTTTGGAGAATATTTGCTTCATCATCATCATCTCAGCCTATATACGTCCCACTGCTGGGCACAGGCCTCCTCTTAGATCAAGAGGGCTTATCAGCATCAAAAATCATCCAAACAAATTTCTTTTCAATTTTCATTGGTTGATTTTATGATTAACAAAATCCCACTCCCACTAATATTATTAATGCGAAAGTTTGTAAGTCTGTTTGTTTGTTTGTTAAAATTTCATAGTTCCCGCGGGATAGCTGAATTCTACACGGACGGAGTCGCGGGTAACGGCTAGTAAAATATAGAGACACGATATCATAAAAAGTGGTGGAATAAACCCTTATAATGTTTCAATTCAAACTTTGAAACTCCTAGCTTGATGTAATTAACAGTAATGCATGGGAAAGGAACAAGAAACGTTGGCTGCGGCCAGTAAGCCCACAAAGCGCCGAAATGTTTTGCCATCTTCACAAATATTAACCAAATTCATTACCCCACTTTACGAGGTTAAGTAGGGCAGAAGTACCGTTTGCGGCCACTGTACCGTTTGTGGCCATTTATTGTTTAAATATACGTTTGAAATAAATTTATAGTAATAAATCATTACAAACTTTATTCGTTTCAGTACCTACATATAAGCTTTTGAAAACTCACTAAACATATTATTTAATACTATAACTTTTTATATAATTATGACTTCAAATGTCAACTGGCCAAAAACGGGCTTAAGGTGGCCAAAACCGGTATGCCTGACCTAGTTCTATAAATTGTACCCGCCACCCGAAAATTCTAAATTTAGCTACATCTGGCCTTGATATATATTAGTTAGGTCCTAGAATGAGGGATGGCAGTTCGGGAATGTTCGCTTTAGTTTTATGTTTTTTCTACGAAAAGTAACCAGCTATGTCGATCGAGACTTAATAGAAATAGAAATGACTTATTTCAAGGACGAAGTAATGAACGATTTTTAAATTCACTAAAATAATTACTTTGCTCACCCTCGACCGTTATAATACATACGTATATGTAAGATATGCGTGTTCATGCAGTTCCTCTGTTTTTCCACTGTAAGAACACACACAAATCACCAACACTACACTGCACGCAACCAGAGTTCATCTTTAGTGCAACACAACTGTCACCGAGCTTCCAGGTGTTAGACACGAGTGAGCAAAGTAATTGAAGCCGTGGTGGCCTAGTGGTTTGACCTATCGCCTCTCAAGCAGAGGGTCGTGGGTTCAAACCCCGGCTCGCACCTCTGAGTTTTTCGAAATTCATGTGCGGAGTTACATTTGAAATTTACCACGAGCTTTGCGGTGAAGGAAAACATCGTGAGGAAACCTGCACAAACCTGCGAAGCAATTCAATGGTGCGTGTGAAGTTCCCAATCCGCACTGGGCCCGCGTAGGTACTATGGCCCAAGCCCTCTTGTTCTGAGAGGAGGCCTGTGCCCAGCAGTGGGACGTATATAGGCTGGATGATGAGCAAAGTAATTGTTTTAGTTGATTGATATGGACCTCTGTAAAGTACCGCCTGATTTACATTTTGATATCTAAATTATTTGGCGAAGCAACAATATTATGTTATAAAAAAGAATCCATCCAAAAAGCTCGCATATAAAAATTTATTTTTCAACATGCTAAAGAATTTGAAAAAATGTAGTATTGCTTATGAATATTTTTGTTGCCAGTCCATCATGCTTACACTACATTGATATATCTACTTCCGCAAGCTAATACATAAAATGTTTATTCTAGTTTTAGCTGGTCTAAAAATAACTTCAATTTTCTTGGTAATATAAAGCAACAATTACGAAAAGTAAAATACATAAATTACGTTCTAGCCATAATGTTGCCCTCGGAATATTTTTATTCTGTTTCATAAATATAATACGAACTTTGGTATAACTTATACTTTTGTAAAAAAAATAAATGAAGAGGAATAAACACTCAAGCTGAACACGTGACCGCCTACATAATTAAAAAGCCATAATACAGAGTGTGGCATGTAACATGAGCAAGTAATTAAGACATAGATCGACTGGTCAAACTGAACAACATTAGTTCAGCGATTTTTAAAAATAATTACTTTTTATTTTTATTACACTTTAAAGTTTATTCGAAGAAGCAATGTAAAGCAAAATGTTTGATATTTGTAGCGTGACAGGCAACGTCACTTGGGTTCTAGGATGGCGTACATTGAATTTACGGTTAAATTTGTTAGAAAAAAAAAGTTAAGTTTTGATATCAATTAAGTGGGACCATGTTGACCCAACTACCGGTGACCTATACAGAGCCTCTGCTTTTAATGTTATCCCCGTTTCTGGGCCTCACAATGTATATTTATTTTCCAAGTTTAGTCCGTAATGAAGGTAATAAGAATTAAGGATAATTGTGTTAAATTCCGAATCGCTTGTATAATGATATAAGAGTAGAAAGTACCACAGTCTTCTTAAACTCATGAAAACGTGAAAATAAACGTATGCTCATAATCATCAACAGTTGGAGGAGCGACATAAATGCATTTGTTTTTGTTTCTTTCTTCTTCTTAAAAAGAGCTACGCTCTTGTCGGTGGAGTAATTGCCACGTTTGTATTTGTACTTAATAATATTATTATTCTTGTGTCTTATGTTGTGAACAGATATTTTTTTTTCTTACTGTCTTAGCTAAGGAAATTTATACACACAAGAACATTTATACTCTTCATATTACTAGCTTTTGCGTACAAAATACTATTTATTGTTCATCTGCTCTAACACCACGTCAACGGATTTTCCCCGAACAATCGACATCCGAAATTCAAATTTTCAAAAATAGAACACTCGGCAGCTGGCCAATCAACGCCGGCCCTAGCAAAGCATTCCCGTGAAGTTCTCCCGCTTCCGAATGGACCATTCGGGGACGTCACGACTTTTGTTTTAATTAAAATTAACAACTGCTCGGTTGTCAGGACTTGGTTCTAACGGGATTGGAGGAAGGTCTTAGCGTTAAGTTCGTTTTTGGGGGTTTCACTGCAGCAGCAATTTCTTCACACACTTGATGCGGGTTTCTTGACACATAAAATATCCCTATACTACTCACGGGGAACCTTGATCTTTATGACAGTTTCACTGACATTTCTGATAGTGATGCAACAGTTTTGATTTTCTTATTTTTTTGCAGGCAAAGGTATTATCTTGCATTCAGCCAAATTATTTAACATAAATTATTTTAATAAAATAAGATGGATGCACTGGTAATTTTTCTCAAATTCTTATATTTATGCGTTCAGTACTTTATATAAATTCATTACATACATCATTGCAGCTCGGAATCGTACTCCGAAAGTCAGACAGATAACATTTCACTATCAGATTCTGATTAAACTCAAAGCGTTTGTTTTATTTTTGCCTAGTCCAAGGACAAAAACAAGTTTATTTTCATCCTGCTGTAGTTTTCGACATCTGCTTATCGATATCCCCGCCTTAGTCGATACAGCCTAACGAAGTAACTTTTGCAGTACGTTTCCGTGTAAGTTTGGGTGAGCTTATTTCAGATAATTACGAATAATATTTAATAATTTCATAATATTCTTTTTACCCGACTGCGAAGAAGGAGGGTTATGTGTTTGACGCGTATGTATGTATGATGTATGTAAGTACATACTACTCAACGGCTGAACCGATTTTGATAAATAATACGTCATTGGATTTGACTTAATGACGCGAGTGGCACTAGGTACATGACATTCTAAAAAATCAAAATGGTAGATTTTTGGCGCGTATTGTAAGTTTTCAAAAAATGTTTTTTATCCAAACCTATCGAGTGGGGTATCAAATGAACGCTAATAATTAGCCCATTCTAAAAATATACGGGTTATAACCGTTTTAAAAACCGCGCGCGTGTTTTTCGCCGCGAGTAGTATAGATGACGTTAGTATTGAGAAATCCGTTTTACGTTACAGCTTGCGTACCGTCTGGCCACATTCAAGTGAAGTGAAGATTCCATACTAATATTATAAATGCGAAAGTGTGCTTGTGTGTTTGTCCGTCTTTCACGCCGTAACGGAGTGACGGATCAATGTGATTTTTGGCATAGAGATAGTTTATGGGCCCGAGAGTGACATAGGTTACTTTTTATCCCGGAAAAATGCACAGTTCCCGAGGGAACAGCGCGCGATAACCGAATACCACGCGGGCGGAGCCGCGGGCAAAAGCCAAATAAGCCATATATTTTGTTAATTACCTATCTTAAGTATTTCAAGTAAAACTATTTACTAGCGGAAATCTAGCTAAACACAACTTGATTGCTTATTAAAATATCGTTTCACACTGGACAGTTTCTTTAGAATACCATAGGCAAGACTAACTGTTCCCAGCGGTTTTGTCTGCAAAGAATGTGTTTGTCGCCATTCCTTGAGAACTATTTCCGGGATAAAAACTATCCTCCCGGGGTCTTAAACTACTTCCATACCAAATTACATCTAAATTTGCACAGACAGACAAAACGACAGAAAGTTACTTTTGTTTTTATAATATTAGTATGGATTTATAAAACGTTTTCCTCTAATACAACACAGTTTTTTTAACTGTAAAATAACTAAACAACAGCATTATTTACGAGTCTATTCAAAAAAACATTGTCAAACTCGAAACAAAGTGAATCTGTCCATTCCTTTCGCTCCATTAAATAATTGCTCGAGTGCAAAGATAACCCGAATATGTGGCACGCGCCATTGGCTGCGGCTGAGATACTGCATTTAGAAGCCTTCTTAGAGCGTATTGTCATAGCGTAATAAATTAGGTATTCCATGGAGAATGGGTCGAATAGTGTCGTGAGATGCTACCTGTTCTGACACACTTCTCAACTCCATTGAACTTGCTGTATAGGTATGGTCCATTACTGCGTTATTAAGTGCAAGCTAGCAGAGCAGTCTGAAGCGGCCAAATAAAGGAAAGGACACGAATACAAAGGTCTAGATTCTAAACACGTCTTTGTGCCATTTGGTGTCTAGACACTAGATCTGTAGAGTTCTAGAGCTATGATTTTGCATTCCTGCAATACGGTATTTGACTATTTTGTATATGTTTTATAAAATAAAACTACACAATGCCTGTTATCGAATTGAAAAACAATTTTTAAGCTACTTTTACAAATATCAAAGTTATAAAGGTTTGAAATTCAAGATTAGACCGAGAAAGACATACTGGAATGTGACGTCACACGCCAGTGCCGCCATACTTGCTGCATAGAGAAAAGCATTTGAGAAAGAGACAGGTACATAGATTTTTCAAAAAATCACTATAAATCCAATTTTCAACTGATTTAAATGTTCTCTACGCTAAACACTATCTGTTTATTTATATTTTCATAATAATATTATGATATGGCAAAATCAGGAGTTGTCAAATACCGTATTGTCCTAAAAATCCTCATAGCGCCTCCGGCTAGTCGATGTCGTAGGAGACTGAAGAGCTGACATCTTCTATAGAAAAAAATGCTTAGCTAATCAAAAAGGGAACGCTTTTGGCCGCTTATTTTTAGTACCAACTAATTTAAATATTATGTACCTAATGTTTTATTTTTTTTAATAACATCTAATTTCATAATGATGGTTTATTAGTATTATAAATTATTAGCACGTATTTCAAACAGTGGGTGCTTTTTAACACGGCGCTTCTTGGCTACAATCGGCACAGCCGCGGCGTTTTGAAGGCCAAACAGACTGGAGAGCATTAAGAGTCGCCAGTAGGTACGCTCGCCGCTGATCGCATTTTGATACAAAAGTAGTTTCGTTCTAATTTACAAACAACACACTGAAACAAAATAAAACTTTGCGACTATAATGGGAGCAGCTATTTTGAAGCTGAAGCTGAAGCTAATTAGTTTTAGTTCATATTCAATGTAACAAAATAAAATCACATTAATTTCAAGTTTTGTAGGAGAAAATGGAAATTCGTTATTGTTTTTTTTCGTTACATTTTATTTTAACCAAACCTAATTATAAGCATCAAAATGGGTGCTCTCATTATAGTTGCCAAGTTGCGTTTTGATCCGTAGTGCTGCTTGTAGGTAAATTATAACGAAACTACGTTTGTATGGGGACGAGAGCATACTGGGGACTCAAGCGTTGAGAGGGACGCATTGTGGTTACCTTACTGTTATTTTTACGCTATGATTTTGCCAAGTACATAACGGCAGTAGACAAAATGAGATACAGCCGTGAGCCTGGTAATGTAATATTACTGTTTGTTTCTAACCGACTTCAAAAAAAAATAAGATGTTCTATTTTTGCCCAGTATGTTTTCTAATAATATCGACATGGGAATATAAATAAAATAAAACAAAAATTCGCATGTCAAAAAAAAAAATGTGTGGCACCAATAGTCCTAAATCAGCAATCTGCCGGTTTTGCCAACAGAGCTGATTTTTTCTGGTGCCATAAAGACGAATGTAATGACGTAGCATGTAACAAGGAACAATAGAAACGGACATTCATACAGATCAAAAACATAACCCTCTTTTTGAGCTTCCTCACAGTCTTGTAATAACCTAACCAACAAAAAGTTGGAAAACTTCAAAGTTCAATATCTCAAAAATGGCTATCCCGATTTTGATGAACATGTCTAAGAACCATCATCACTAGAAACCTGATTTCAAATAAAAAAGCAATTCAAATTGGTCCACCCGTTTAAGGGCTACGGTGCACAGACAGACACATACACACACACACACACACACACACACATAGCGGTCAAACTTATAACTAACTAAGAATTAACTTAAAACAGGACAAGCGACTTTTCTTATATGGTATTTATGCTTTTTTCTTTCATAAAACTGACTGTGATCTATCTCACCTGATGATGTTAAGTGTAGATGAGGCCAAAGGTGTATCTCACCTGCTTCAATATCAGCCTATTCACTCTAGCCTTGAAGAACCTTAGATTGTCTTGTATCTACGTTATCTTATTCATACAATCTAATTACTTTAGGGAATTCCAAAATTTCAATTCAAACGCCGTATCTAATAACTAACGCGCGCGAAATTGCGGGTAAAGGCTCACATAATAATGTCAAAGTAAAAAACAAAACGACTTTTAAAAAATATTCTCACTCTAAACCAGACGCCTGTTATCAAGGAGCTCCCAACGCAGGTACAACATTATTTAATCAGTCCATCCCATTAAGACTATAAAATCCAATCCCCTAACATTTCCTCGTAAATTTGAAGCGAATCCTTTATTAAATCCGCTGTAAGTTATCACTAGATTCCGTCTGTTACCAAATAATTAGCAGGTTTATCTTCAGGGTCTGGAGAATTTCATGGCTTTTCGAATATCTCGCCAAGATTGCTGGGGTTTGAGAATCCTTAAATTAATGGGTCGAGGGTCCGTATCATGGGAAATAGGCTAATCTTTTGCCGCGTCGCGATTTATCAATCGGGGTTGTATGACAAAGATGTGCCTATACCACCCTTCTGCGTTTCTGTTAGTGACGGGCGAGGATGCGTTGTGAGGAATGTTTTGCCATGGACCAATAGAAACGCTTCATTGTCCCCGCTTCGCTGAGCTGTTTTCACTAGAGCTGCACTGAACGAGGACAGGTAAATAAAGCTTTTTTATTGGTTCATGTGACAAACGCAGCTTTACGTTAAATTTCAGTTGGTACGGTTTAAAATGAGAAGACTGAGACAGTTTTCGTTCTGCTCGCTTTAAAGAACCTTAGATGTCACGAATAAGTATACAATGTGTAATAATTATTTCTACTTGTGTGTATGGGAATGTGGGGATCATGAAACTTTTGGGTTCACACACTTCTATTTTTTTTGTTTTAGCCTAAACGCTTATATTTGTACCAAGCGTTAACGCCTCAGAATTTAAATTATTAACGGCGCTAAGACTTGAATCAGTACTCAGGTCAGATAAAGATATTGAAATTCACGCCTTTTTGTCAGTATTTCTTTATCTCGGTTCCGTATCACCAAAGTAAATTACTATTAAAAACCTACGACTTAGTTCTTTTCTTTTATTTTTAGTAGCATTCCGTTGACGATTGACTCGTTGATTTCGATTGACTTGTTGACTTCTAAAAGAGGAGTGTGTTAGCTTTTTTCTGCGGCTTCGCTCGCGCAGAATTGGTATGTGGCTTAAATCCCACAGGAACCATAAATTATTTCGGGACAAAAGTAGACTATATAGTAGTAGTCTTAAGACGACCGGATGGCCAAGTGGTGAGAGAACCTGACTACGAAGCTTGAGGTCCCGGCATCGATTCCCGGCCGGGGCAGATATTTGTATGAATAATTCGAATTCGAATGTTTGTTCTCGGGACTTGGGTGTTTAATATGTATTTAAGTATGTATTTATCTATATAAGTATGTTTATCCGTTGCCTAGTATCCATAGTACAAGCTTTGCTTAGTTTGGGACTAGGTCAATTGGTGTCAAGTGTCCCATGATATTTATTTATTTATTTATTTATATGGTAATCCAGGGTATGTCTTACCTGTATGCCAAATTTCATGCAAATCTGTTCAGTAGTTTTTGCGTGAAAGAGTAACAAATCCAAACATCCATCCATACAAACTTTCGCGTTTATAATATTAGTAAAATGTGTCTATCTATGTCTCTAAGTGTTTTTCTGTGGCATCATAGTTCCCAAACAAATGGGCTAATTTTAATGAGTTTCTTTTAATGTAAACCTATTTCAATTGAGATGGTTCTCAGCCAAGTTGTTTTATTACCTGTGTAATAGATATATTATTTACTAGTTGTTGCCCGCGGCCTCGCCCCCGTTCCATTATTTTTTAAATTTTGTTACGCACAAACCTTGTCCTGACAATAACGAACACAACAAAAAAAATAATTATCTAATTCGGTGCAGTCGATCGGAAGTTATGCGCGTACATACATTTCGGCAATCCATGATTATTTATATTTAATTCAATTCAGTTCAATTTATTTCAAATAACAATATACATCATGTTTGAAGTTAGAATACGTGTTCAAATTATATATAGAATAGATAGGTTTAGATTACGCTGATTTATGAAGAAGTGAAAAAGGACGAGTTTCTCCATGAAAACACGTATTGCATAGACGTGTAGTTAGTTCATTCACAACATCGTCAACATAGATTTCAGTAGCTCCCAACCAAGTTTCCTTTTCTCAGAACCAATACGTAAATATGAACCCTTTTCTAATAGCTATATCCCGTGACCCAATTCTGGGACCTCCAACACCTACAGGATGTCATATTTGCATTGGCACTAGTGACCTTCCCCGGTATTGTGTGCTTTCCGCATTATTATTATGTAAACCAGGCTGTGACAAGGGTTCTCTGGGGAATATATGAATAATCCAGACTTGTTGGCATGTATAATTATGTTTTTGAGGCATCAGCGAAAAGCAACGTCAGGGTTGAGGAGCACGGAAGGTAGAGTAGAGTCTGAGGCTGCCTGTCCACTAGACTAGAGCTGAGCGAGGCAGCGGAGTGCTGAGTTAGATAAGAATCCACTAATAGAATTGCGTTAAATCCGCGCTCCTTTTCCGTGGACAAGGAAGTGGTAACTAGCTTAAAAATTCATACTAAATCGGAAGCGGAGTGAGGAGGCGCAGCGAGGAAGAGGAAAGGGGAAGTGGGGCGGACAAATGAGCGCTAGTAAGGAAGCGGGGAAGCTCCGCGAATGGAAAAACAGTCCCCAACTCCGCATCGCATTAGGTACATTCTCGCTCCGCTCCGCTGTCTATCTCCGAGCGTATGGACAGACACAGTCTATCACTGCCGTGCTATTTTCAAGTCAATTGGACCATAGAGAGAGGATCAAATTTTACGTGAAAAGTGTAACAATAAAGTACATTACTTAGCAAAAATATCTGACACGTCCTTCCGGCCTTAGAAATAGAGTCGTATCAGATATTTATGCACACTTTGTTGTGTTAGATATTGGTACACGTGACTGTACAGCCACCAGCGTTAATATATTTCACACAGCGGAGCATGCAAAAATATCTGACACGTCCTTCTGGCCCTAGAAATAGAGTCGTATCAGATATTTATGCACGCTTGTTGTGTCAGATATTGGTGCTGGTGACTGTACGGTAAAGGACTTTGATTCATGACCCACCAACCATTTCAAAGTAAAAGTTATAGTAACATCGCATGAATTAACAAGGAAAATCGTAATAACTTTTCCTTTGAAAAGGTTCCATGGTGGCTCGTGACGTAGAGTCCTTGGCCGTACCAACGGCTTAACATTATTGACCTCCTCAAAGAAGCTACTCCATGCACTTACAATCATAATATCGACCATTTTTAGGGTTCCGGAGCCAAAATGGCAAAAACGGAACCCTTATAGTTTCGCCATGTCTGTCGGTCTATCCGTCCGTGGCTTTTCTCAGGGACTATCAATGCTAGAAAGCTGTAATTTTACACGGATATATATGTAAATTATGCCGAAAAAAATGTACAATTTTTTTTTTTTTTAAATCTTAGGGTACCTCCCATAGACGTAAAGTGGGGTGATTATTTTTTCTCATCCAACCCTATAGTTTGGAGTATCGTTGGATAGGTCTTTTAAAAACATTAGGGGTTTGCTCAAACGATTTTTCGATTCAGTGATTTTTTTTTGCGAAATATTCAACTTTAAAGTGCAAATTTTCATTAAAATCGAGCGTCCCCCCTCCTAAAATCTATACCGGTGGGTGGAAAAATTTGAAAAAAATCAGGATGGTAGTAAGTATATCAAACTTACAAGGAAAACTATAACGGCTAAGTTTGCTTGAGAATTATTAGTAGTTTATGAGTAAATAGCAGCCTAAGGTATAAAATATACCTAAACTTGGAAGATTCCGTATAAAATACGAAATCCTCAGAAAAATAGTACTTAATTTTTTCGTAATGGCTACGGAACCCTATTTTGGGCGTGTCCGACACGCTCTTGGCCGGTTTTTTATCCAAAGATACCACACACGTTTAACTTCATCAAGTAAGCGATACTTTTAAGATTCACTTTAAGTCTTTTCTTTACCTGTGTTTCCCCTCTATTGTAATATTCATGCAATTTCCACCGTTTACTCGGAACCCAGTATTGGCCAGTATTATACTATTTTATTTACTTAAATGTAGTAAGATTGATGTCGTGGTTGTAATTTAAGCAGTAATATTAAGACAAGTCATAATTTATACAACTAATAATTGGGCCAATCAACTTTATCTCGTTTGTTATTCTGTCCCGTTATCCAAGATAAAACAGTGACAGAGTTTCTTAAAACAAGAGCGTGTCGGATACGCCCGAAATAGGGTTCCGTAGCCGTTACGAAAAAATTAAGTAATATTTTTCTAAGGATTTCGTATTTTGTTCGGAATATTCCAAGTTTAGGTATACCTATTTTATACCTTAGGCTGCTATTTACTCTTAAACTACTAATGATTCTCAAGAAACCTTAATTATATACGACATTAAATTAATATTGACAAATAAATGACGCAACCACCTATTATTGACTTTAAAAAAAGAATAAAACCCCTTTTAATGACGGGCTGAAAAGAGGTTTTTATTTTGTTTTAAAACTTAAAATAATAATATGTAAATTAAAAAGGGTGCATCAAATTATATTATACTTACGATTATGTTTAAAAAAATATGTGCAGTGCCATCCCAAGCATTTTCAATGATTCTGCAACACTGATAACGGGGTTTGTTCATAATACAGGCTTGTGCTATGACACAGAGCAGGTTATCACTCGACGTCAAATTGGATTTGGCTTGCGGATTTGCGTGCATACCTTCCGCCGTAAGGATGTGGCTGTAAAATCCTTCGAAGCCACAGTTCGCCTTTTTATTAACATAACATAATCAAAATGAAAAATATAGCATGAACAAAATATAGCATGAACAAAATTCCATCTAAAATGGTCTCGCCGGAAGACCAGCGCTGGCTCCACCAAAGTAGTCCGCATTTTATGCTGAGGCGGGACCATTTTGGGCACATGAAAATAAGTATTTTTTTAATTATTTTTATTTATTTATTGTATGTATTCACATTTAATTTTATTTCACTTTATTATTATTATGTTTTTGTTCTGTATCTATTATTTATATGTGTGGGTCCCGAATAAATCTTTTCATTTTCATTTTTTTTCATTTTTATTTTAACAAAGCTGCTGCGGTTTTTGGATTAAGATTTGCGGGCGGAATCCTAGCGCCAGGTCATTTCGGATTGCTTCGACCATCTTACTCGCTAATATTGTCGCTTAACATAATTAGCAGTATCATCATCATCATCAACCGGAAGGCGCCCACAACTGAGCAAAAGCCTCTCTTAGAGCACCACACGACAACTGGACGCTGTTTTGCAATACTGAGTCAACCTACTAATTATTTTCTAAGGGTTGACATTGTATTGCAGAATTAATCAGGGTTAACACACTATTGCATAACAGCGTCCCTCGCCACTTGCAACCACCAGTTTCCCGCAACTGTCATGATGTGTCAAACATGACAAACAATTGAAACGGATACAAAATTCAGATCTATTGTCAAGAAGACATTAATATCTAAGGGCGTATTATAAAGTTAATGATTATATCGTGGACAGGGATATTTGGAAATAATTCCGATCCGCATTAGCCATCCCTTCAAATAGCGAACCTACTGTGTTAAAAATAAAGTTGTGTTAAATACTTGTGATGTATAGATAACATTTAATAATATTGTAAATCTGTTTAAATAATGTACCTAGTTGAGTTTCTTGTCGGATTCTTCTCAACAGAGCTTTTTCCGAACCGGTGGTAGATTTTTTTGACATTCATGTGCTTGTATAGCCTAAATTTAATAAAGATATTTTGACTTTGACTTTGACTTCGTCTTCCGGTTCGTGGTCGCCACTCGAGGACTTTTCTCCGCCAGCCTGTTCTTCGAGCGATGTGGCCCGCCCATTCCCACTTAAGCAAAATAGGTATAGTTTATCCATATAAATGCGAAAGTGTGTGTGTTTGTATGTTAATCCGTGTTTCACGTCAAAACGGACCGACGGATCGACATGATTTTTGGCATAGAGATACTTTTTATCCCTGAAAAATGCACAGCTCCAGGGAACGCGGGCAAAAGCTAGTAGATAATAAGTGTTTCTGGAAACAGTACGTTCAGAGTAAAATAAGTAAAATTAATCTATTTGCTTAAAAATTGCAAATTGAGAAACCGCACTGTAAAAGTTTACCTATATACATACCACGGCTAGATTGGATCAATATTAAGATATGCCATACTGTTGTGGGGAAATTCGGTGGACAAAAGAATGTAATGTAGCATAGTTATACGATGTTGCCCCTGTAACGTATTTTTTACTTTTTTTAAAGAATTAGCTTAGCCATGCAAAGAGGGACGCTGCGAACATCTTTGGAACGTTTCCTAAGGGGACTTGACTATTTAAAATATCTTGTTTTAGTTTTTTTTTAATTAAGTATGTAAGCATTTTAAGTTCAGGTAATTTTACGAAAATAGATATAATTCACTCTTACTTACTGTTCTCTGTTGTATTAAATATATTTAAGTGTTGTTTTCATATTGATTGAACTGTTACTGAGAACTTTTTAAAATGAATGTATACGACTTTCTATTAAAAATGTAAGCGAAAAAGCGCAAAAAAAGCCCACCGTTATACAAGAGGCTCAAAAAGTTCATTCATCCGCAACGAAGTGTTGTCCCGACGCGCAATCGGGAAGGTAGCATCGTGGGCAGGGAGCTGCAATGATATAACACAGGTTATTTAAAAAGAAAAAAGAAGCTGATTTAAACATTATCAGGCCATGGTTAAAACAGCGCTTTTGTTGAGATAGTGATGCCTAGGATCCACCATCCAATGATTTTGGTACTAATATTACAAATGTGAAACTAACTCTCTCTGTCTGTTACCTGCCTCTTTACGCTTAAACCGCTAGACTTGCTTAATATGAAATTTGGTATGGATTTAGTTTAAGAACCTAAAAAGGACATAGGATATGCATTTGACTAAAGTTGCATTTCAACGTGGTGTTGAAATGATTAATACAATAATATTAACGTAGCTCAGTATCAGTGGAGCTCTTTAGCTCTTATTTAAGGGTGCGACTTCAGAAACCTCTACGAGTGCTCGGGCATTAGAACTCCCTTCTATCTGAGGCATTAGGCCTCATGAGATAGGGAAGGGTAACCGCCAAGCCTGTTGCACCCTGACAACAATCAATCAATCAAACAATCGAATCAGCCCACATCCACCCACTGTTGAGTAAAGGCCTCTTCATTGTCACGCCACTTTGTGGATGATACTAGCTAGCACAGGACCCTGGCAACAACAGCTAATTAATTTATTTGTAAATTAGTAAGTCGCTGGCTAATCTCCGATAAGGAGGCGTGGTAGAGAGGTGAACCTGTGACTTTGGTTGTGGGTGATCCAATTCAACGGGTCCATTCATGGGCTCTCCTTTTTTGCTAGAGGCGAGCCTAAACTAAATACCTGCTCGTTCGATCAGGGCAGGAAAAGACATGTAGGCATAAGAGCGAACGTGAAAGCCATGTAACCCCGTCTAGCTGGTCGGCCAGGAAAGTGGGCGGCTGCAGTATTTTTTTTCCATTAATAAAATAAACCATGTCAAAAAAGTTAAATAAAAATAGCTTTATTCAATTTAGGCTATTATAACAAGCACTTATGAATGTCAAAAAAAATCTACCACTGGTTCAGAAAAGCCTCTATTGTGAAGAATCCGGCAAGAAACTCAACATACACTCCGAAATGCGATTCGGATTATGTTTAATTAGTTTTCATAATATAGGTATACTAGTCAAAAGGAGATAAGGGCCACTGGAGTTTAATTGGTAAAATAAAATCAAAAATACGTTTGCGTTTTTATTTGAATACTTTTAATCGAATGAAATGTATCGTGTTATGATGTATTAATAAAACCATTTATTAGACAAGGTATACTATAAAGAATTGTATTGAATTATTGAATTGAATTTATTACTCTTTAGTTACTAATCCATGTCTATGTTTTGAAGAATAAAGATTATCTATTATCTATCTATATCTCTAATTGTCCTTATTAGTATTTCCATTTTTCCAATGAAGCTCTGTGGCCCATTTTTTCTTTTGAATAGCATAAAAATAACCAATAATAAAAGAGTTATGAAAATTTTACACCACCAGCTCCCCGACTTAATTTTTTTGGTTACATCGTTATTACGAGTACGGGCGAGGGACGCAAATTGCACGGAAACCCAATAGAGATAACCCGGTATTCCCGGCACTACAACACCGCACTAAAATATGCACGGGAAATGAATGCATCGGTATCGAAAGCCCTTTCTGATTATACCGAAACCTTTGATCCTTGTGTTTGCGTTTTTATACGGTGGAATAAAAACTAATTCAATCCAAAAAAGGCCTCGATTTACGATGCGTTCAAAAAAGAAAATTATTGTTTTGTGTAATTGTAATTCTTATCACCTTCATATTACTGCACCAGTACTGCACCAGCTGTTACATTACATTACATAGCTGTGTTACATAACCAGTGAAATACACATTTGGCCTCATCTGCACTTAACATCAGGTGAGATAGGGGTCAATCAGAGTCAGTTTTATGTTAAAATATATAGATTATATAAACGGGATATATCTGAAAAACCATAGGTGCTCGTATATATATTTCACTTCATGTTCACTCGCTATAGTTGGTAATAATTTTAGGATAATTCTTATATCCGGAATATATCAGAAAGTGGCTGTGGTAGTCTAGCTGAACGCCCCTGTTAATTATATAACTAACCTAACCAACTCAGAAAAATTGAAAACCGTCGATAATGATCTTTCAAAGTTCAATATCTCAAAAACGTCTAAACCGATTTTAGTGAAACATTAAAAAAACACCGAAAGAAAACTCGTTTTTACGTACGTCCATCCGTTTGAAATCTACGATGCCACAGATAAACGTTGGCGTCGATCTTATAAAACCCCCTCTTTTTGCTTCGGGGGTTAAAAAAATATAAGTTCAGGTATCTTTTCTAAATTATGGTTGACAAAGTTTTCTATACGTACCTACATTAAATAATTGGCGTTTACCGTGTATTTAGAACATAAAGAAAGAAGAATGGAAAATTCTAATGAAAAACCTTGGTGGGTTTTAAATCAAATTAATAGAATCACCTGCTTAGAAAGGTCGGGTCAGGAGTACTCTAAACCGACGTGCATGCATGAAAAGATTGATGAATGTAGAGGAAGCGAGAGTTGTATGCCAGAATCGTAGCAAGTGGAAGGATGTAGTCTCTGCCTACCCCGTTGCGAAAGAGGCGTGATTTTATGTATGTATGTATGATTGTATGTCCCTGCTTAAATATTTTGTAATGTTTATCTTAAGACAGTTTGGTACGAATTTCCAGTAATTCATGTCATGCCAATGGCTTTCAAAGAACATCCGACGAATATTTTATTCCTCCATGGTAACTTCTCAAAAAAAGCCCGAACCATCTTCGGCCACAAAATTATAAAACGAAAGGATATAAAATATAACGAATTCGGCGCCAATTAGAGGAACTTAATTAAAAATTGGTTTTCAAAGGGATTTCCCTCCGGGAACGTTAATATCATGCTAAAATAAACAGAGATCTCTTCGATCTGAAATTCAAATCTCAAAAGTTGGGCAGTGACGCGAAATATCCCGTTCGACGAAGAGCTAGGAATTATAGGGATTTATATTTTAATATAACATTGATCCATGTTCAGTTAAAGCCTTGTATTTTTTATGGTAAAAAATTTTTGAGCAACATTGTTGAATCAACGTGTTGCTGAGTTTTCGCTCACCAAGCGGCAACGCGGCAACATGACTCAACAGCTCAGCAACACGCTCATTCAACAATGTTGCTCAACAAATGTTTACCATGTAAACGGGGCTTAAGTCTTGATTACCCGTCTACTCTGTCATAGTTTATTTCCAACTCGCATTATTAATTCATGCCAGGAACAAGAAAGCCGATAATAAAAAAAAAGTTTTGTTTCAGATTCCTTACTCAAATCCATACCTTGTTAGTAAATTAAAAGTAGTTATAAATTACTAGTCATATTTCTCTTAACTAATAAAATGCTGGCGATGAAAAGCATTTTTAGTCAAAAATGGAGCCTAGTGGTAAAGCGCAAATATTTTTGTGACATAACTATGTAAATTACCAGATGTTTGAAATACTGATAAATAATTGTATTTGATCAGCCTCAGCTTGTATATTCTGTTGTTTTTTCTGTATTCCTGGTCTTTGTAGATGTTATAAATAAATTCTAACAGGAAAATTATAGAAAAGAACAAAATAATCAGAAGAAAAACTACTTAGCCTTTTTAGTTCAAATTTGAAAACAAGTAAATTGAAACTAACACGGACAATCTCGAATTTTCGAGCACTGTTTTTTTGTGCAATTTCAGCGGATTTTTTTTGTTTTTCTCTTGGAAATACTACGCAGTTTTGAGATGGCAATCTAAAATGAAGTGACAGTTGAGATTGACTGATTGAATGACTGATTAATTGAGAATAAAGAAGTGTAAATAACAAAGATAATGAATCAACAGCCTCAGTCCATTCATTGCTGTTGCCACAACCTTATTTAACCTTGGCTTCTTTCATCCAGCCACTACTAACGACAGTCTTCAAAAAGTCGCAGGGCATCCCATGTTACTCTACCCCAAACGCAGTTTATCCTTTTTTTACATAAAAAAAGAATTTTTATTTTAACTCTATTTAGTGCCAAATTTTAAAGATTGAGCTAAGTGCAAATGAGAATATTATTATACATACAAACCATAACGTTTGTATAAACCAATGAATGAAGGTAGGTAGTTGTTGCAAAGGATAAAATTAATTGACTATAACGTTAATATCGATGATGTTAAAAGTTTTGAATGATACTCATGCATGATACTGTGCTCTTTCATCATACACCAACAATTTTTCTACTATTTTTTACTTATTTTTTTTTTTACTAAATTTAGTAATTTTCTCTTTGTATAGCTTATTAAATACTCGTATTGTGGTGTACAATAAAGAGCCATTGCATGACTTCTGTTCAGTTTCACTTTACAAAATGTCTCCTGTACGTATATGAGTACTTTTTAATACAACGTGCGTGTGTCCAATTATGGTAAAAAAAACCGCTTGAAAATCCTGACCTCAAAATTAATTCCCCGACATTTTGGGGGAAATCTCGTCTGCCGTCTAATATAAGACGAACTAAAAAAGACGCCACGAAAATAACAAACAGCCCTAAAATTAATTCAACGCCGTATCTTCGTAGCTCATTACGAACACCCTTTGCACACCTGCGAAAGGGATGCCAAATTAAATCAGAAGTTCAAGGTACCTGTACCAAGGTATTGAAGTTTGTAACGAGAGTTGGGGACGCTTCGTGTTTTTATATTGCGGCAATCCTGTTCCATGGTCTGTGGGCGTTTTGTGGTAAAGGTTTGGGGAAGTATTGTAGCTATGGGAAATGCAAAGTGGATATAAAAGTCTATTACACGAGTCTTGAAAAAAAAACAGAGCAATCGTACGCTAACTTTACTCGTAATACTATTATACGAGTGTGTAAGATGCACGGCTAAAATGGCGTCGATGAAAATTTTTGTCATAAATATTTAATACTAGCTTTTGCCCGCGGCTTTGCTCGCAAAGAATTAGTATGTAGTTTAAAAACTTTTTTGATCCCACAGGAATCATACCTAGATTATTTGGGGATGAAAAGTAGCCTATATGTTAATCCAAGGTATATATTACCTACCTTTCATGTAAATCCGTTTAGTATTTTTTACGTGAAATAGTAACAAACATCCAAACATATCCATCTATACAAACTTTCTCGTTTATATATATTTTTTTATTCGACTGAACCGGTTTTGAACATGAAACTACCGTGAGACTCACTCATATTAAATATAATGACCTGGATAACTCACGTCTTAAATAGGGCTACGGATTAGCCCGAAACATGTCGAGCTAAACTCGATTTAAGACGTGAGTTATCCGGGTCATTATATTTAATATGAGCAAATGGGTGGGTAATATTAGTAAGATCAGTAAATACTTATAGAGAATATGAGTAAATAGTAATTTCATTTACTTTGTTATGCTAAAATATTTTTATAGTTCATTGTAATTATATGTATTATATTTAGTTTTGAAAAAATCGGCTGATAAAATAAAAATCTACCAAAAATATAGCATCCCAGAACCTCTCTAACAACTTGAAGGCAATAAAACCAGCACAAATTCAACCAGAAAAAGTTCGATTCCATTGAAATGTATGAGATAAAACGATCGCTTTCCCAGTGATAGATCCCTTCTAACGGAATGCACTGAATCTGAGCCATTACCTCGAAGTGGACGATTGGATCAAATATCATAACCGGGTGAAATACTTAACCTCATTTTTATATTTATGAGCAGTGTACTTGGCACACATGGTAAATCAAAACGAACTTGAATGGAAGATTTTAAATGAATATTCATTTATTTTTTGAACGAAAATAATATTTTGAGACCAGACGTCCTAGATAAAAATATATAGAAGAAGATAAAAATAGAAAATATAACCTTAGCTTGAACGACGACGCTTGAATTTAAATATTCAACTTTTGTAAAATGTACAGAATCAATAGGTAGATATTATTATATGCTTTCAAAAGATTTTTTGTGTCGGGGTCTTTAAATTTAATTTTTATTAAAAAATGTGAAACTAAAATGAGTAAATTATGAAATTCAGGGGGAATATCGTGATAAAAAGTAGCCTATGTGCTATTCCATATATCCAGCTATCAACTTGCCAAATTTCATCTAAATCCGTCTAGCCATTTTAGTGTGAAGATCTAACAAACATACGCACACATACACACATACTTACAAACTTTCGCATTTATAAATTATCAAAAGGATTTGTTATTGTAGCGACAAAAAACTTAACTAGCTGTTCTCCGGAGCTCAGTTACGCTAAGGCCATTGTGACTTATGAACAAATAGCTTTTTGCAACTTTAATTTAAAACAAAATATTGCTACAGCATTTAATTAGCCAATTAAGGTGCCGGAACAGCTTGCGAGCATCACTCACCAGGTTTATCATTCCCCTGCTTTATCATTCCCCTGCTTCTTTCCCGCAGTTTATCATGCCGCTTCATCAGTCCCCTGCAATGTAGGTACACTAATATCCTGGACCCCAATCAATCTCAGTTTAAGGCCGTAATGTCAAATACCGGCCGTGATTTCCGCATTTTTATTGTGGTTTCTGCGATTTGTTCCTTGTTTCTTTGTAAGTATTGCTCCATCACTTTGATTAATGTTAGGCTCTTCACTTTGTAGAATTTGGGAAATTCGGGGCTTGAATTATAGCTGGCCTCTTAATTTATTTTATTATATAAAACAAACTAAACTATTAACTTTTTGTTGACTACTTAGTACCTACTATTCTTAGAAGTGGAAGTTTGGATAGAAATAAGTTACTTTTAGATACATACTTGTTTGATAGATACATAAAATCATGCAACGATTCACACTAATTGAGATGGTCCCAAACTAAGCAAAACTTGTACACACCAATAGGTACTAGACAATGGATAAACATAGTACTTTATATAGATAGATATGTACAGTCAAGGGCATAAATATCTGTACAGCCATAGCCAATCTATTTTTCATACTTTTACGCGGACGGAGTCGTGGGCAACAGCTAGTTTAATATATAAAATTCTCGTGTCACCAAACTCCTCCGAAACGGCTTGACCGATTTTTTTGTTTTTTTTTTTGTGTATATTCAGTAGATCTGAGAATAGGACGTACCTAAACTATTTTTATAATTTTATGCGGATGGAGTCGCGGGTAACAGCTATTTTTACCCGACTGCCCGAAGGAGGGTTATGTTTTTCGAGCGTATGTATGTATGTATGTAAGTATGTATGTATGTATGTAAGTATGTATGTATGTATGTATTTATGTATGTATGTATGTATTTATGTATGTGGGTATGTATGTCCATTTCTTTGGTCCTCGCTGCAGCCTAAACGGCTGGACGGATTGTAACATATGAGGTATCATTGAATTCGTCATAACTGTCGGGAGTGACATAGGGTATAGAATATTTCAATATGGCGTCTGCAAAAAAAATATGGCGAAGGAATAAAAAAAATTGTATTGTAACAATATGGGAATCAAATGAAAGATAATAATACGCCCATTCTAAATATATATAGTTTATAATACTTTTAATGTACTATTTTCAGAGAAATATCAAAAAAGTATAAAATAAAAAACATTAAATTTAAAAAATCAAAAACCAGACTGCCTTAAAAACTAAAAGGAAGAAAATAAATCTAGTGGTCTAGAACTCTATCAAGAAGCTCATTTAAGGTTCAACAGTCGGGACCCATTCAAATCGTAACCAGCTCAAAAAATCTTTGTAATGGGTCACTAGATTTATTTTCTTCCTTTTAGTTTTTATTATTATACTAAAGTCATTGACAATTGACAGCTCTTTAAATCAAATTATTTCACAGGTTGGCTTCAGTTTCACCCTGTTAAATAATAAAAGCGTTAAGTGTAAACCTTTAAGTAGAATGAATAAGTTTATTTCTTCGCACCTCGCACACAAGACGTTTAAAACTTTTAAAGGGAAGGCCGAAACCCATTCATCTTGTTTACGACTTGGATGCGTTTGCCGACTGACGTTATATTTCCAATTCTAAACCTTTCAGAGAATAGTTCAAAAGAGGTTTATGTACCACAAAAAATTGTTAGATGTCTTGAACTCTGATGAATTAAACAGCAACGTCACAATACAAGTAATAGGTAGTAGATCGACTTCATACTATCGCCCGAATCGACGCACGCACACAGCCAAGCGCAATTTAAATCTCAATCTTCGCAAGACAATTTTTTTTTCTATTACCAACTTATAATTTAATAAAAAAACAACATTAAAGTAACATATGTTTTATTAGTACACCTAAAACTACACACGTACAATAAAAATCTACACACGTCTGTTTTACTTTTTGTAGACGCCAACCCTAGCGCTCCACTAGGCATAAAAAATTTCAAGAATACGGCCGAGTCAATCTACTGCCTATTACTTATATTGTGGCAACATTTTGGTCGACACGCTTTGATGAAACGATTAATTGAAGCGAAGTTTTTAGTGATGTACAGTATGAATATTAGTGTCTTGAGATAACGAAGATGAGTTTAGTGAACTTGTTTGCTTTTTATTCAACTTTGTAGTGCTATTTAATTTGTTTTTAGCTCGGAAAATAAATAAGAACTGTTTACTTATTGTACGTATAAAACCGTGTACAATGTGGTAACATTTATTTGAAAAGTTTCAAATGTTTGTCCATTTTAGACTTAAACAAATTGGAATTAAAATTTAAATTTTTTGTTAATATTTGCCACCAAACTACAAATTTAAGTTAAAAAATTAACATACTTAGTTTGTTATTGATTTTCTTAATTTTAAATTAACACCATCTCTAGTGATTTTAGAAATCAGGTAAATTATTCTAATTATGTATTATGTTAGTGTCAATTAGTTCAAAATATTTTAACTAAAAATTTTCCCTTGATTCTTAAATATTATTAAGCTTTACCTGACGGGCTTCCTCCTACGGAAAAATGAAAATTGCTACATAATGGGATGATTACCTAACTTAAAAAAATATTATCTTTGATAAATATTAAGATTGAAGCTACGCCCCCAGTGGTTGAAATTGCGGGTTTTCTATAAATCACTCAAGTTACTTTTATAGGTACCTATAAATACGATTAATGGTACCGTGAAGTTTTTTGTAAATATTGATATATTCTTTAATATTGTAGAACATTTTTTTTGTTCTATCTTTTATAGTTTCCACAGCGCATGCACTGAAAGACATTTTATGACTATTTATTAAAGTTTTAGTACGGATCCCTAACTTTTTTTAAATATAATATATAGCCTATGTCACTTGGAAATAGTGTAGCTTCCTTTTACATGTCACTTTGTTATACTACCAGTGCTCTTGTAAATACCATCATTGCCAAGAAGAAACATTTTTTTTTATTCGAGTGGTTGGCAAACGAGCAAGTGGGTATCCTGATGGTAAGAGATCACCACCGCCCATAAACATCTGCAATACCTTGCGTTGCCAACCTAGAGGCCTAAGATGGGATACCTCAAGTGCCAGTAATTTCACCGGCTGTCTTACTCTCCACGCCGAAACACAACAGTGCAAGCACTGCTGCTTCACGGCAGGATTAGCGAGCAAGATGGTGGTAACAATCCGGGCAAATCATCAATATGTCAGCCGAAAGACGTCCGCTGCTGGACATAGGCCTCCCCAAGGCTCTCCACTCAGACCGGTCTTGTGCTTTCCGCATCCACCGTGATCCCGCGATCTCAACCAAGTCGTCGTTCCATCTTGTTGGAGGCCTGCCGACAGCTCGTCTCCCGATACGCGGACGCCTTCGAGAAACTTCTGACCCCATCGACCATCAGTCCTGCGAGCAATGTCTTCCGTGAAGTCGCCAAACGGTCACAGCGGAAGACCAGCGTTGGCCTGCTCGGACAGCACTATGCTACAGTATAACAAGTTTTCCTACAGTAAGCCGACCGTGCGGTGAGACGCGGGTGGGAGGAGCCCCAGCTGCATACTTCGCCGTTCTTAGTAGCTTGGGACAAGTCTTCTAAGGCTATCGCGTTTTTTTTACTATTTTTTTAAATTTATTATGGTGCATACGACATGAAGTGCGTGCAAATCTTCATCTCGCCTAAATAAGGAACTAAGATTTCATGTATTTATATAATTATATTTATTTCTTTTTTATATAATTAAACTCAATAACAGGAACTTTAAGCCCGTTAATTCTAGAAACCGAAAGTATTTGTCGGCTGCGGTTTTTATAAGCTGCGGTTTCGCTCAACTTCAAACGCGTCGGCCTACTGTAGGGAAAACTTGTTATACTGTGACTATGCTGAGCTGGGACCGTTTCGCGATTCCGCAAAGACTTGCTTTTTTATTTTCAACCTGTATAATCCATTATGTGCTGTAAGTTTTTGCGAATAGTGATTTCATTCTTTTTTATAATTAAAATATAATTAAAACTTGGCTGTAATGGTGTTCAACCTTTGCCTTTTCCACTAGAGGAAATAATATTAAATAAAATAAAAAGAGTTGAATCTAGGAATGTTTTTTTGGTTCGTTCATTCGTTTCGCTACTTCGCTTGATGTCGTACGTTACCTACGTGTGCTCTTTTTGTGATATTTCTGACGACTTGGCTTGCTTACGGATTTATTTATGTTAATAGCAAAATAATCGGTCACGTTTTATGTATATTTTATCGACTTTTCCAATAACTAGTCCTTGTCTATTATCACCTGTGACGTCACGTTTGTTTACATGATGAGACACGGAAGGATGAATCGACCGTATTATTTGACAGTTATAGCAAAAATAAAGATGAAAACGTGGGTAGTTGTGCACCGGAATTAGTCAGTGGGTTGAAACTCCATACAAAAAATCTAATGTATGGAGCTAGTGACTTTTTTGTACCAACCTCTCCAAAATAACTTATTGGTTGCCATATTTATGAAATTATCTGTGTTTAGAAGATTTCACTTAAATTATAATATTTGCAATTCTTCACATTTTAAGCTGTGAAAAAAAAAATAAGCGGAAAAAAATATTACTAAGATAAATAATACAATATAAAAATAATTCTGACTGGATATCCTTTTTTATTTAAGTAAATGATAAAATTTAGTTCTATTTTTCAATTTTATATGGCAGCCCACAAACCTTCATCTGCTGCGTGGAACGGACGCCTTCGCGAGATTTTGTGTTTACTGTTTGAGTTTTCGTGTATTTTGGTGTTTTGTTTTGTTAATAGCGTTGAGTTTGAGATTATTCTCTTCCGCATTAACTTTTCTTTCACTAAAGTGCATTTATTCGAGACAGGACTCTAGTTTTTACCGTTATTTTCACGGCTGTCCTTTACTAAGAAACCATTCAACATGAGGAGATGCGAAATTTGTGGTATTCAAGAAAAACATTGTGAAAACAAAATGTTCCTTGCTAGATTTCCTCTAAGTGAACATGTGTAAGTAAAGTTACTGATAAATCTAATAATAGGTGTTGAGGTTATATTTGGCTGGCCGACGTCAATTCGTATTATATAGTATCACGACAATTAAATTTTATTTCAGTTGTAAGCAGTGGGTGAAAGTAGTTGGCAACGAGATTTCACAAAATCGAAAACCCGGCTGAAGAAGAAAGCCATACCAAAATTGGGACTTCCCATGCCACCTCTTTCTGAAGAAATTCTTGAAGGGTTTCCCCTAAAGATGGCAAGAACAGCCAAGGTAAACACTTTATTTTATTTTCAATTTATCTCTATTGCAACTTGACTTACTGCATCTTATAATAATAATAATAATAAAATAATAAAAGATATTGATTTAATAGTTTGTTTACAAATTCTACATAGGTACATAACAAATAATAAGTACAATCAAACTATCAAAAGGAAAGCGACTCAGCTTATGCCTGCACCTTGCAGAACAAAGTCCCTTGGCTAACAGGCGCTGTTTTTCAGTCGCCCCCATAAACCATAACCCTAATAAATACCATCAATACACATGCACATATTTTTTTTACATACAATATATGTTATAAATTAATTTGCTTCGTCATCAATAATAATGCTAGGTATTTTGAGTGTATAGTATAGTTGCCGGTCAGAGCATTAGTAATAGACAGAAAAATTGGCTATACACACTAATTATATTTCACCTGTATAAGTTAGTGGAAGCTTCTGGCTAAATTAAACTTTGTTTCAGGTTCAGCTTTGGAGTTGCCCAGTGTGGAATATTTACATGCACAGCCTTCCACAAGTGCTGTGCAGTGCAAAACGGACAATACAATACTACAATACAATACTTGTGTAACGTGAAACTGTATTTACCTATGTAAAGAAAAACAGATCCATGACATGAAAATAAATTATTATTAAGAAAAACAACTTTTTTTTTCTTTAATTCGATCATTTAATTAATAAAAAGCGCACCACTACGTGCCGTTTTTTGACAATATATCGATAAAAAAGCACAACACTATGCTGTTACAATATCGATAATATCGACTGTTCCTAACAACACTACTTGTCAATGTGACTTTTTCGGCCCTGTTTAGTCTGTGCAGTTCGTTTCTTGATATTGGCACCAAAAAGACACTGAATTCATACTACAATCGTGGTATTGTTTTTGTATGAGAGTTCCGACTCTTAAAACGTAGTGATTATATACTCTTTGGAATTAGTTTCGCCGGAAAGTCGCACGAGCAGAGCGTTGGCGCGCAGTGAGCGTGTTACAGCAGCCGCCGAGTCGCGTTTCAAATACTCCGAGAGAAAGGGCGCAGCGCAGCGAACCAACGCACCGCCAGATATTAGATGTGTTTATTTTAAGCACCCGCAGATTGATATGTTAATAAATAATGTACAAGAAGATGTACACCACGTTTTGATGTGTAAACATATCCGAATGACTGACGTGGATGACTGACGTTACTGGCTGATAGTATCCCAGCTTCATGATAATATTAATGCTATGCTGATTGAGACTTCCGGTAAGATGCTACGAGAGATCGTCGAATGATTTTAATTTCTATATCCGCCTGATTCGATAAATTTACAAATGTTTTTTTTTTCGGGAAAACTTCAAACTTATTGTAAGTATTTTTGTTTTTTTGCACTATAGGTTTGTTCCAATTTGAGGTTAAGATGCCGTTGAAGTTGCTAGTATAGAGCATTTTGTCATAGTACTATTACTTATTCTGTGGTCATAGTCCTCAGGGTAAGCATCGCATGGGCCATCTATGTGGTTGTCATGTCCATTGGCCGTAAGTAGTTTCCACTTCCTATCAGGTAGGCTGCGAGCTTACCTGCTTACTTAATATAACAAAAAAAAACGGTTTCCGGATAACGTGTCATTTTTTTTATTCGACTGTATGGCAAACGAGCAAGTGGGTCTCCTGGTGGTAAGAGATCACCACCGCCCATAAACATCTGCAACACTAGGGGTATTGCAGACGCGTTGCCAACCTAGAGGCCTAAGATGGGATACCTCACGTGCCAGTAATTTCACCGGCTATCTTACCCTCCACGTCGAAACACAACATTTCCGTTAACTTTAAGGGAACTTTAGGCTTTTACATTCACCAGGTCAAATGTAGGTAATTTTTCCAAGACGCTTTAGTCTCTCATTGTTCAAAAGATTAAGGTAATTAATTATCCGCAGTAAAACAGTGTAAAAGTTTTTTTAATTTATGAGTCTTTTTCAAAGTCCGTAACCAAAGTGTTCGTGTTGTGATGTCTCTCTTAATGGGTGATATCAATGTCACTCATCAACTTTGTTTTATGCAACAACAATGTGAAAAATGTGAAGTTATAGATACCTATTACGATTTCTTTTCGATTTTGCCGAAAAGTCAATTATCAGGTAGTTCAATTAAACAACTGGCCGGTCTCTCAAAGTTAACAGAAATCAAGAAAAACATGGCGTAGAGACACCCGCGTGTATATCACACATATATACTATGTAATGGATTATGTCAGCCCATAATAAAGTACCGTCAAAAGACTCCTAAAAACCTAATTAACATCTTAAAGGAATGTGGAAACTAGAGCGAAGTAACAAAGACAGGACCCCGTAATAAAATACCTCGGGAGGAAACGACGATGTCAAAGTTATAAAACGTCCCCTTTTTTTACAAAATCGTGAGGGCTAGAGAAAAAAACCGTAGACGAACAATTAATTATTAACAAAATAATATATTATATTAACATAATAATACCAACTCTAAAAAGTTTTTTTTTTATAATTTTCTTGTAGTTTGAAGTCGGTGGTGTGCCTCCAGCACGAGCCAGCAGGTATGCTTATGTCATTTGAGGATTGCCCTCCATTTCCCTAGGACCCCATCATCAAATCTTGACATGGTGACAATGGGACCACTTCAGAAGTATGCTCTTTAGAACGAAAAAATAATTTTGGAAATCGGCCCACAATTGACGAAGTAATTGGTGGTAACCAAACCGATTACTCCGTCGGTCGATGAATTCAACATAGAACCCTGCCTTCTTTGTAGTCGGATAAAAGGAGGAGTTTTGAGAGATGATATAACTTCACGTATCTCCACTTTCACCTATCAATAAAAACCCAAATATCAGAAGGTGGCAGCTACTCTACTCGGGGCGTATGATTGCTTAGCAAATGAGGTCAAGTAAAGGGTTCCGTGACCTTCGCACCCAGCAGATAGATAAGTGAGGTGAACTAGAGGTGTGTCAAAGATACGTGAAGGTATTTTGGAACGAGTGAGCTATATTGAAAAAGCTATCGATTGTCCGATGTATTGTTTGATCGAACGATCGTTTCGCAGAAAAATGTGTCGACTTCATAAAAACTATCGAAAATATACGTTGGACTAAACTAAATTATCTTATGTGACGCTGCGTGTTCCCAGTGGAAATGAACGACACATGTTTTTTTTTATTCGACCGGATGGAAAACGAGCAAGTGGGCCTCCTGATGGTAAACCACGGGTATTGCAGATGTGTTGCCAGCCTAGAGGCCTAAGATGGTATACCTCAAGTGCCAGTAATTTCACCGGATGTCTTACTCTCCACGCCGAAACACAACAATGCAAGCACTGCTGCTTCACGGCAGAACCGAGCAAGATGATGGTGTTACAAAATTTATTCGGTAAATTAACAAGTTTGTGGGCAAATTCGGCTGAACATCTTGCAGAGTTTTTTTGGAACTTGTGATAGATAAAACAAATGTTTTTAAAAAGTTGGTGGGTGCAATGTAGCACACTTTGTGAATTTCACAAGGACATGCGGGTTCGAATTCTGTCCGGCACATCTGATTTTTTTTTAATTTTATAAATAATTTTATATCACTAATATTATGACTGTCGTCAACTCGTTAGAGTGTTGTCGTTAGACATTCTCCGTGTAGAATTCAGGAGTTCGATGACCCAAAAGAGGCCTCTCCCAGAAATGCCTTCCATTTTATATCGTGCAACACGATTTTTCGGTATGAAAACTATTTGAAGCATGTCGGTCACGTGTCAATTTGTACAGCCAATAGAAACAAAAAATCAAAAAATGCGCTGGGTGAAACTAGAATTTTATCGGGGTGAGAATAAACACACAACACACACACACACACACACACACACACACACGTACTAACGGGTGCCACTTTTTCCCGACCCGGATAATACCGACATGGAAATACCGACCCTATTTTTCGTGTACACGCCCATATTTAAAAGCTCATGTTAGTTTCTATGGGCGTGTACACGAAAAACAGGGTCGGTATTAACACCCCGTACTAACGTTCACATCCTATATCTTAGCAATAATTTTAATGCAAAATTTTATGATTGTGTGTGTGCTTCTAAATCTTTACAAAACGAAAACTTCGACCATTTCAGTGTTATAATCGGTCAGATGAAATTTTGTAAACAAGTAGTTTAATATTTTTAAAATAACACGTAAGTGATTTTCGTAAACCGTGGAGGGAGAAAATTCCAAACTACCAGTGGTAGATTTTATTCGACATTCATAAGTGCCTAAATTGAATATTTTGACTTTGACGTTGAAAACTTTACCTCAACACGAACAAAACTTGTAACAAGACAAATGCACCACGACTCCGTAACAAAAACCACAACAAAACACGCGAATTCTCATTCCATTCATAAATACAAACAGGGAAATGAAGGATCGAACAGTCAATCAATCACATAACGGCGCGGTCTCAATTTGCATATTTACATTCCCTCTTACCTTTCCTTTCCAACAACTTTATTGCATACGAGATCGAGCCGAGTCCTTGGCAAGGTGTCACAGTAAGAAATCTTCAGTAGAACTTTTGCACAAGTTTTTGTTAGAAAAAAATCCCAATTAAGAGCGCTTATACCTGCTGAGCCGGCAACGTTGCATTTTTGTTAGTTTTTCTTGATTATTCCATAAAAACTAAATGAAAATTATAAATGTGGTCTGATAGAATTGTTCTTAATTTAGGTTAATTGTGTCTATTGCAATAATTATTCGTGATAGGACTTTTATTTTCTTAAAAAAACGTAAATAATCATTTGCCCGTTTTTAAAGAATATAAAAGTCCATCGCGAATAATTATTGCAGTAGACGCATTAACTTATATATATTAAGAACAGTTCCAACAATGCCTACATGAACAAAATCTCTTGCAAGATTTGGAGCAATCAATAACAAAAAAATAACTTCTACTTTTCCTTCCAGCAGGTTTAAAAAAAAACTGTCGTGTCGTATCAAGTGTCCTATCATATTTCCCTTTTCAGTGAGCGTTGTTCATACAATTTCTTAATAGACGGGCGTCCGTTCCGGGTAATCCGCGTCAGCTAGCGGAGGCACTAAAGGAATTGATAGTCTCTGTTCTTTTTTCTTTGACCATGGTAAGCACCTCTTCGTTGGTTGTCCTTTCTGACCAGCTATTTCTTTCCATTCTCCTCCACATCTCAAAGACTTCTAGCGTTTCTCACAAATCTCTAAATCGTCGATATATTTATACTATCGTACTGTCTTGCACATGTATTGTGCACCAGTTTCCAATACTCATAATGTATTAAACGTATTATTTGGGAGCTTGAAAGACGCGTCGACGCAGCGTCTTGGGCTCGCAAAACCTTGTTTGTTAGAAACGCGAGATTTTGATTGAAAGTTTACTCTGAAATCCTCGGTGAAAGAAATTCACAGTGGCGTTGGGGCGTCCTTTCTTAGATTACCAATTTAGAAGATTCAAATTATACAGTCGGGATTTGTAACCGAATATCTTAATTTATTTGTGATGAGTATTAAAGTTTATAGGCTCACCATGCCAAAATAGCGAGATGCAAAGATTCAGTCAGGTGGCAATAGTAATGGAAAGAATATTTTTAAGCAAGTCGATCTATTCGTGGATTTCTTTATGAAACTTTGTCTTTTCTTTCAAGATTTCAAATCATGCAACATTCAATTATTTTCCCAAACTAATGAACACCATAGTTTGTTAGCGGTGTATTGGATAGGACTGTATTTAAAATAAAAGCGACTGCTTTTGGCAAAATCTTACTATAATGTCAATTAAAACAAAAACTACTCCCGTCACAAGCCCATAGAGAAAAACTAACAAATACTATGTATAAAACCTAAACTGCAAACCTCCACATCATCCCCCCCGTGTAGCGCAGCTACACAACTACAGTCTGCAACCGAGCAAGCTTCCTGACGGGTCTTCTCAGCGTGCCCCCTTTGGTAGCAACGTCAGCGACTCTCACAATGCCATCTCTGCCCGGAAATACTTCCACTATGCGCCCCATCGGCCAAACTCCTCGCGGCATATCTGGGTCAACCACCAAGACAACATCATCTACTTTAAGATTTTCATGTTGGCTCCCTGTGCTCTTCTTTGGCCTCAGACTAGGTAGATATTCCTTAAGCCACCTGCACCAAAAATGTTCAGAAAGTCGAAGAACCTTTTGCCATTCTTTCCTCAATGAGAATGCTCCATCGTTTAATCGGGCCGGTGTTTGCTGGTTTGAAGAGGTGCCGATCAGGAAATGGAACGGAGTTAGGCTCTCGTACTGTCCGTTTTCGGTGACGTATGTCAAGGGACGAGAGTTCACTAGAGCTTCTGCTTCTAAAAGTAAGGTGTGTAGCAGCTCTTCTCTTGGGGATCGTTCTTTTAATGTTACAAGGAGAGCGGACTTTACTGTTTTCACAAGTCTTTCCCAGCAGCCTCCCATAAACGGTGCCGCAGGAGGAATAAAGCACCATTCTATGCATTTGCTGGCGGCGAAATCTTGGACGCCATCGCTGTAGAACTCGCACATTTGTCTGTTAGCTCCGACGAACGACGTGCCATTATCGGAGAGAATTTTAGATGGAAGTCCTCGACGTGCAGCAAAACGACGTATGCTCATGATGGCAGAATCGGCTGAGAGACTCGTGACAATCTCGAGGTGGACTGCTCGTGTCGTCATACAAGTGAAAAGAGCAATCCATCGCTTTTCTCTGCGCCGACCAATGGAGACCTCGACGGGACCAAAGTAATCTAGGCCAGTGTTCGTAAACGGGCGCTGATGGTGTTCCAGACGCACATCTGGCAGGTCGCCGGTTGGTGGGATATGTGGTGTTGCCTTTCTTTTGGTACAGTAGGTGCATCTTCTTGAGGCCATGCGCACTTCGCTGCGGCAACGAAAAATCCAGAATCGCTGTTTGAGCTCATTTGTGACCAATTCGTTGAAAGCGTGGGCAGCTTGCACGTGGTAATGATGAACGAGAAGTCGAACAGCTGGGTGTCGGCCATCCAGAATAATGGGAGAAGTAGTGGCGTAATCGGTGTTCTTCATATGCTTAATACGGCTGTCCAGTCGGAGTAGGCCATCTTCATCGAAAATCGGGCAGAGAGATTTCAACTTGCTGGATTTTGGCAAAGGCTTGCTATCACGAAGCAAAGAGATTTCTTCGCTGAATGAGTCTGTCTGAGCCTTTCGGAGAATGGCGATTTCAGCCTTCTGTATCTCCATAGCGGACAGCGGTGTAAGCTTAAATGGAGAACTGTTGTTAATAGTTTTAGAATTTGGGCTGTTATGTGCCAAAAGGGATCTAAACTTGTTGGCGCACTGAAAAACGCGTGCAGTTGCACGAATCAGGCGTAACCACTCACTGAAACGTGAGGGATCTGGCAAAACCGATGAAGGTGTAACCAGATGGGTTAGTCCTACATGCACCTTAGAAGGTTTCAACTCTTCCAAGATGGATGTAGCTTCAGGCATCGATGGTTCTTTAGGCCATTCACTGGACGGCAGAAGTAAGAAATCAGGTCCAGAGAACCATCGCGATAAGTCGATGTCGCGATTCTTAAGTCTTGTCGCGTCATCTGCGACATTCAAAACACCTGGAACAAATTTCCAACTATTGGCATTTGTTATTTCGGTGATTTCACCCACACGATTTGCTACAAATGGTTTGAATGTACGCGCATCGCTGCGAATCCAACTCAGAACTGTGCTGGAATCAGACCATAAATAAATTGAGTCCGGGTGAACTTTATGTCCGGTACACACAGTATTGGCAAAACGAGCTGCAATCAGGCTGGCTTGGAGCTCGAGACGTGGTATGGATGCGGGTTTAAGAGGGCTAAGGCGTGCCTTTCCACCAATGAGAGACAGCTTCACCGAGCCATCCATGAATGTAAAACGCCAGTATGCGACGCATGAGTATGCCTCCTCACTTGCATCTGCAAATACATGGAGCTGTCTGTCAATGATCGACTCAGTTTGAAAACCACATCTGTACCAGCGTGGAATTTTGAGATCTGCGATCGTAGCTAGTTGACGAGACCAAGACAGCCATCTTTGAATTGCATCTGGTTGCAACTCGGTGTCCCAATCAAGACCGGTTCGCCATGTTTGTTGGAATAAAATACGTCCTTGAATGACCAGCGGAGTTAAAAGACCAAGAGGGTCATATACGGACATTAAACATGACAATACTTTTCGCTTAGTTAATTTCGCTTTCTCAGGAATTGGAGCCCCAATCCTAAAACCAAAGGTGTCATTCAAAGGATGCCATATAAGTCCTAAAGTCCTGACAAAAGCGTCAGGGCCTACGTGCACATTGACAGGTGGGGAGGCTCGTAAGTCTTCAGGCACGGCTGCAAGTGCGGCAGGTATGTTAGAAATCCAAGCTCGCATCTCCATACCGGCCGCCTTGTGTACTGTGACTATGTCAGCTGCAAGTTGAGTGGCTTCGCGCACATCGTCAAGGCTGCCTAAATAATCGTCCATATAATGCTCATGAACGATGGCTTTTGCTGCTGCAGGGTATGACTTCTGCAATTCTTGGGCGTTACGGTTTTTAATGTAAAGAGCAGTACACGGGCTGCAAACCGCACCGAAAATGACAGAAGTCATCCTGTATTCCTTCAACTCACAGCTGGGATCCTCCCTCCAAATGTACCGCAAAGCATCACGGTCTTCCATCCTAATCCTGACCTGCGGAAACATTTCCTTAACGTCAGCAGTCATCGCGACGTAACCTTCGCGAAAACGAAACAATATGTGCAGCAATGACTGCAAAAGATCAGGCCCAGGGAGCAGAAGCGAGTTTAAACTGACTCCCGAGGTCTTTGCTGCTGCATCATGGACAACTCTTAGTTTACGCTTTTGAGGATGTATAACAGGGAAGTGTGGTAAATACCAGCGCAAAGGTGTGTGTGTTTCGTTCATATTGACACTACCATGGTATGTATCTTTCGTACACTCTTCTGCATAACCTTTTGTCATCATGTTGTTAATAAAATTACAATAGTCTTTTTTAAATTCGGCATCTCGAGCCATGCGCCTTTCTAAACCAAGGAACCTCGACAGTGCATGGGGATAGCTGTCAGGTGTATTAGGGTTGTTTTTACGCCACAATAGACCAACTTCAAACCTACCTGACGGCAAACGTTTGGCAGTGGACTCTAAAATCTCTAAAGCGTGTTTATCCTCCGTAGAGCATGTGTTTTCAAGTTTTGTGATACCTATGGAATCAAGGCGAAAATAATCTTTCACGATTTCATCTAGGTTACAGTCTTGGTCGTCTTTGATCGCTGTGTGGTTTATGAAATGCACAGGCTTAGTCCAGCTGCTGGACCTGCCGTGTAAAACCCAACCTAAAAGTGTGCGAGTGGCAACCGGTTGACTTTTTGAACCTTCCCTAACTTCACGACTTATAGTAAGGTACCAATGCTCTGCACCGAGCAGTATCTTTGGCGTTGCACTGGTTAGTGTAAGATCAGCAACTAAGTCTGACAAGTGTAGATATTTTGAGATGTCATCTGGTTTGATAGTTTGTGTAAACAGCGACAGTGAATCCATAGCCTTAGCGTTACTCACTGAATATATCTCGGCACAGTGTTTGCCCTTGATAGAAAAATTCACAAGTTGAATTGGTTTGTGTGTTGACATGCCAGCTACACCATCAACCTTGATAGACTCCGCGGGACCGGACACACCAATGTGACGGGCCACCTCCGAATCGATCAACGTTGCTGTGGACCCGCAGTCAAGCAAAGCAAAAGTGTCATAGTTTCCACGTGGACCGCTCACTTGCACAGGAACTATTTTCAAAAATACTTGAGACATAGGTGTGAACATTTCGTCACTTGTGTGTGATTCAGTGACATTAGAAACGGTTACAGTTTTATCAGTGCCTTGGTGTTCAGTCACAACATTGTAGGAAGAAGACGGAGACTCGTCGGTGGCGCGGGGCACGTGGGGTGACGCCGCAGAGTGCAGGAGCGGGTGATGGAAACGCACGCACCCGTCGACACCACAACGACCAATCTTGCAAGTCCTCCAACGGTGTGACTTAGATTTCAGACACTTATAACATATTTTAGCATCTCGCAACCAAAGCCACTTATTATCTAACGTAAGAGAAATAAAATCCTTACAATCAGCCAGTTTATGTTTCTTGTTACAATAAGCACACAGTTCGGCGTTTGTGTTACGTGCAGATGTGACATTAATATTTTCACGTCGTGTAAAGTTGTGTGAAAAATTGTTGCCGACTGTACCATGCCGCCTACCTACAAAGGGCATGAATGTACTAATACCAGGCCGTTTGGTATAGTCAGGTATTAAACCAAAACGATTGTGTTTGACAGCTTCAATGTCCAGAAACTCGGACAAAAGTATTATTTTCGGTACAGATCGATCGCTGCGATACGCATAATCTTTCCATTGACTGTACAAGATTGGCGTCAATTTATTCAATACCGAATGAAACAACTCTACAGAATAGACATGTTCAATCTGGTCTAAATTTCTAATTACTGCTATACAGTTACGCAATCTACAAGCAAACTGATTCAACTCTTTCTGATCAAAGCTTATCTTTGGGAGATTCCGTACCACAGCAATCTCGTTCAGCACAACCATCTCGGGAGCGCGAACGTCTGCTCCAGCATGTCGAGCACTTCTTCAGGTCGCTCGGCTGTGTATAGCAACGATGACACGCTCTCGAGGGCTTGGCCGCGCAGCGCGCCGCTCAAACGCACAAGATTTTCTACGGGTGTAAACAAATGTTGAGTATCACGATAAATACGCTTGAACATCAACCACTCTGTAGTTTTACCGCTAAACGGAGTGAGTTCAAGTTTATGTGAACATCTATGAGAATAATTATTCAGTTCTGGCTGTTTTGACAGCGAATATAAGTCATTTTTGTTTGTGTTCTCTGACGGTCGTGTAAATGACAGCGCATTATTTGACGGTGTTTTTTGAAATAAATTTGTTTTTTCATTTAGAGGAATTTTAAAACTTACTGGTTTTTTGTAAGTATAAGTTTGATCCTGAATTTCATGATTTTCAGCTTTACAATTTGCGCAATCGCGGTGCGATTGGATGGGCGCGATCGTGTGAAAACCATGACGAGTATTAAGATCTCGTGAGAAAAGTGGTACACTTGGATTATTTACGTTTTCCGGACAAGCGTAATTACGTTCTAAGCTACTATTTCTCTCACCAACCATAGCGAGGTCCGCTTTCATTGATATGAGATTTTTCACATCCGTATCGACTTTTTCGTCAAACGGGCGGTTGCAATGGTTATCCTGGACCCATGACGCAGTGCGTGAAAAAGATTGACTGACCGTACGAGTGGATCGTTCCTCCACTTCCTGTGCTGCGAGTGATGCCTCCGCCTCAAGTTTTTCTACTCGCTGCATTTCTTCGAGAAGCTTACGTTCGTGGTTGAGTTTACGTTCGTATAACTGCTGCTCACGTTCCATACTACGGCGCGCCAATTGGGCTTCCATGGACAGTCGACGAGCCTTTATTGTGGCTGACGATCGCGAAGACGACGCATGTGACCTGGAACTTAGAGGAACATTACTTTGTTCAACAATGCACTCGCGAGGCGTCTCGGGACTCTTGGAAATGGGCGCTACGGGTGTATCAGTGGCTACGGTCGCGATGGGGTCCAAGTTTGTGAACCGACCGAGCCCACCCGCGGCTGGCGCTCCAGAGTCCGAGCGCGATACCGATACGCGAGCGGATTTTGCTGGTGTCAACAGCCGCTTTGTTTTTGATCGCGTGTTCATTATTATCGCGGGAGATGGACCATAAATGTAGTGGATAGGACTGTATTTAAAATAAAAGCGACTGCTTTTGGCAAAATCTTACTATAATGTCAATAAAACAAAATCTACTCCCGTCACAAGCCCATAGAGAAAAACTAACAAATACTATGTATAAAACCTAAACTGCAAACCTCCACAAGCGGAATAACAAAATTTTCCCTAAAAATGTGGATCAAAAACAGTACAATAAACATGTTACCCTCGCAAATGCTTTCCATCCACGTCTGCACTCACCATTAAACACTTTGGCGAACCTTTCTCGCTTTAATTAATCCTGTCCTAGAATAATACAAGTTGTTATTTTTGACATTCTTCTTTCCCTTTTGCTGCTTCAAACAGCTTATTGTATACACATTTAATATTGAAATTGAACATAACTTACTTACACATGCAAAGGAATTTAGTTAAGAATGAGTTGCGCTGTTTTTTCTAGACTAGCCACAAAATAAAAACCACACCACCTGCTTCAAAGAATTTTGTAATCGATTCAGCTCTCAGTTCTAAACAAGATACTTTCAGGTTTTCAGATATTATAGATAACACTTAATTTGTACATAACGCGTTTAATAATCACATATTGTTTGGACAAACAGCAAAATGTTAAAAGTCAATTTTAACGCCATGCGGCAACGAAAGACCGATTCTCAAATCAAAACACCCAAAATTGCCTACTTAAAAGTAGGTACCTACTCAATCTATATATTGCTGCAGAAAAATATTTAATTTAAAAAACTTTTGACTAGTTAGTTAACAACTTTGGCTCTAATTTTCTACTAGATACTCTATTTCAAAAATCTGCCACGTAATTAATGTCTTTCCAATTTTTTTTAATGATACACTTTTTAAACAAGCTCGGAGATTTTTATAAATTCAATAAGATAAAAAAATTATGTATAACGCAATACGGGAGGAACATAAATATTTTTATGGGATTGCGGGGAGCGGGGACGCGCTTAGCTCCATACGCTGGCTGGAAGCCGAGGCGTTCGATCGTGTGTCGCGCTCCGCGGTGGACGCAAAGTTTTGTGGTGTGTGATACCAAAGTGACGCATGTGTTGAGGATATGCCGTCGGATTAGGGGGTTCATGGTGAGTGTTCAAAAACTAGTTTTAGTTAACTTTTGTAAAGGCTGGCTATCGCTGTTCTCGTTTGAACAAAATTAGCGTATGGGGTTAATTTGGTAGTAATTGCAGTGAAATCGTCGGCTCGTAGGTGTTTTGGAAAATAGTTTTAGGGCAATCTATTTTGAGTTCGTTAGTTACAAATCGTGTTTACAATTCGATAAGAAGTTTTTAAAAGCAAGTTCTTTTTCTTTGGTTTTTTGATCTGCTATTCTAGATTATTTATTATGTCTTATCGTGTACGGTCAAGGATTTTAATTCATGACCAACCATGGAACCTTTTCAAAGGAAAAGTCATTACGATTTTTCTTGTTAATTAATGCGATGTCACTACGACGCGTTTACAGTGAAATGGTTCCATGTTGGCTCATGAATTAAAGTCCTTCAAAAATTAACTATTTAATATACATATTTAGCACTTTTCATTTAATTAAGTATTGAATCATGATTCGTAATCATGCAGAAAATCTACTAATTGCGTTTAAATAAATTACAATTTAACAAAATAAAAACTGGGCTAAGCCAACTCACGTCAATTCTCACAGGAATCTCCAATCCTCTATACAACATCAATAATAAAATGAATAAATAAGTATGTAAATTAAAATTTTAATAATTGACATTAAATTATAAGTAGATACCTGCCCATTTTATAAATACCTATTACATTTTTTTAAGTACTTAGCACTATTAAAAGACCTGAATTCATTTATTTATATTTTATATACCCAAGCATATTATGATTTAAAAGCCTTGCAGCTGATGCACAGATGAAAACAGAGCAGTGATATAGTCTATGTAAGCACATTTTAATTACGCAACATTTAAAAATATCCTATCTCATTCCAATACCAGTGTCAACTAAAATGATATCGATTCTTTTAACAGATGATTAAATCAGTTTGACTGAACCGTACCTCATTGTTTCATAGTTTTTATTTTTTAATTGTGCTCTACCAATATTTCCATACACTAAGCGATATAGAAACTGTATA